>NC_084553.2:48058450-48165950 GCF_033978685.3 Nerophis lumbriciformis | reverse complement strand
AGATGAATTAGCCCTGTGCGCAAAATTTAGGAGGAAATTCGACGCGGTGGCGGTTCAGCAGCTGGCAGGTGTTAGAGGGCACCCAACAAAACCACTAAGTGAATGTTAACTTTGTTTACTGAAGTGCGAGTGAATGCTGATGAAGCATGAATGCACATAAAAAATGAGACCTGCTCCAGGCACCAAGTCCGGCAGCCTGTTGGCATCATTCTTAGTCAAGGGTGTGTAAGAGTGCGTGTGTGTGTATATGTGTGTGTGCTGAATGGAGACAGATGCACTCATTTAGAGACGCCAACAAGCTGTTTTACATTACACGTTCCCCAAAAGCTACACAGTAAAATCCATTACTTTCAGGTTTCACCAAATGGGCAGCTGTAGCCTTCCGTGTAAATCAACCCTAATGACACAGCCAGACTTTCTTTAGACATCACATTGTATTTTGGGGGAATAAAAGACGGAAACAGGCCTTTACAACTGAGAAGGACACAGTGCCAGCAACAGAAAATCTCAAGAGGCTCAGAAGTTCTTAATATTTTTGAAGTTTAGCCTGTAGATCAAGACACATTTTAAACACTTGACTAGCCAGTGTGTGGAAATAAAGATGAGCTATGTTATGTAATGTCAGCTGGGACATTTTTGAGAGGTGATAGCAAGGCTAACTTTCTAAAATGTTCAATTTAAAGGGGAATCGTGCATATCATTCACAATCCCTATGTTAGACAAAAAAAAAAAATAATTGTTTTTTCTTTTTTATGCATTCTAAGTCCAGTCCTAAAAAAAACATCCAAAACCCGCCAACAATACTCCATTTACATCATGTGGCCTGAATATTAACCAAGTATTAGCAATATTGTTATTATAAGCGCAAACGCAGACAAACTATTTTTAGTGGTCCCATGGTCACAGAGAGCTATATTGACATATTGAGCTGCTGCATCGCCTCCAAGTTGGTGAAAGTTAATAATAGATTATAAATAATGCCCCTCACCTGTATAGTAGAGGGTTGTCGCCATAAACCAAGAAATTAGTCAAATTTGACATTCAACTCAACAAAAGAGAAGAAATATAACCTTGGAGAAAAATGTAATTGAAAACATCTGTATGCACGTACAACACTTAAAACCTATATCAGTATGTGGAATTAAATTATGGAATGAATTAAGCAAAAAATTCAAACAATGTACTATTATAATCCACTTTGAGAAACTGTTCAAACTGCAAGGGTTCACAAAGTACAAATAAGAAGAATTATGATAAATGTCTTGAATTGAAAAGGTTAGATCATTCATTTAATTAGGTGAATCATAAATGAATTAACTATTTTGAAGATAACTGTTTTATATTTAGAGTGATTTGATGTAAACTATGTACAAATTGAGAACAGGAAGTGAACATATGTGTGAGTAATTGCTGGGAAGTAGAAAGATTAAATAAGCTTTGCTTCTTCCTATCAATCAATCAATCAATGTTTATTTATATAGCCCTAAATCACAAGTGTCTCAAAGGGCTGCACAAGCCACAACGACATCCTCGGTACAGAGCCCACATAAGGGCAAGGAAAAACTCACCCCAGTGGGACGTCGATGTGAATGACTATGAGAAACCTTGGAGAAGACCGCATATGTGGGTAACCCCCCCCTTCTAGGGGAGACTGAATGCAATGGATGTTTGAGTGGGTCTGACATAATATTGTGAGAGTCCAGTCCATAGTGGATCCAACATAATAGTAAGAGTCCAGTCCATAGTGGGGCAAGCAGGATACCATCCCGAGCGGAGACGGGTCAGCAGCGCAGAGATGTCTCCAACCGATGCACAGGCGAGCGGTCCACCCCGGGTCCCGACTCTGGACAGCCAGCACTTCATCCATGGCCACCGGACCTGTGTCTCCCCCTCCACAAGGGATAGGGGGGAGCAGAGGAGAATAGAAAAGAAACGGCAGATCAACTGGTCTAAAAAACGGGGTCTATTTAAAGGCTAGAGTATACAAATGAGTTTTAAGATGGGACTTAAATGCTTCTACTGAGGTAGCATCTCTAACTGTTACCGGGAGGGCATTCCAGAGTACTGGAGCCCGAATAGAAAACGCTCTATAGCCCGCAGACTTTTTTTGGGCTCTGGGAATCACTAATAAGCCAGAGTTCTTTGAACGCAGATTTCTTGCCGGGACATATGGCACAATACAATCGGCAAGATAGGCTGGAGCTAGACCGTGTAGTATTCCTACTTCTTTTCATACATGTTGTAAGGGGTGAAAAAAAGAAAATATGTACAATATTTGATGTATCATAATGAAACTTATATTATACTTGTTTGAAATAAACTTCAACTTAGAACCGGAGATGGCGAGAAAAACACAAAAAGACGCTTGTGTGCGGCACATTTTTGTTAACCCTTTGTGAGGATTATGATTAATTCTTCATCTAGAAGAAAAGATACAGCCATCCTATCAGTCGGCATCCCAGTGAGAGCAGCAATTGTACATTCAGGCCCTGTTTTACTAAGATCCAAACACGACGCCGTAAACAGCGAGTGCAATCTATAAAATAGTGTGCCCTATTAGTGGGCGTGCAATTTACTAACACTGCGTGTGCAATTGAAAAGTGGTGCAGACCGCCCGATTTAAATGAGGATTTTGCATGTACTATCAGAATCAGAATCAGCTTTATTGTCATTACGCAAGGTAACGAGATTGAGGCCATTCCATACAGTGCGATGTGTGCATGCTAGAAAAACAATGTGCAAATATATAAAAATATAAAAAATGTAGAAGTGCAATGAATATGGTGTGAAATGAATATATACATGAAAAAAAACAAAAAAAAAAACAGGGTGGTTGGTGGAATGGGTTATTGCACCGAAGAGAAGGCAGTTATGAGGGACAATGGGGCAGTCCGTTCAGGATGGTTATGGCCCTGGGGAAGAAGCTGTTCTTTAGCCTGTTTGTTTTGGTTTTAATGCACCTGTAGCGCTTCCCAGAGGGCAGCATATATACAGGGCATCACCACGGAGGCACTCATTTACTGCACATTCATGTTATCATGCTCCTTCCTACCTGTGGTGTTTTGCTACATTGCATCCAGAAAGTATTCACAGCGCTTCACTTTTGTTATGTTACAACCTTATTCCGAAATGGAATACATGTATTTTTTGTCCTCAAAATTCTACAGACAATACCCCATAATTAGCAATGTAAAAAGTTTTAGTTTTTTTATTTATTTTGCAAATGTATTCAAATTTTAAACAACTAAAAAAAAAAGTATTTACTGCCTTTTGCTCAATACTTTGTTGATGCACGTTTGGAAGCAATTACAGCTTCAAGCCTTTTTGAATATGATGCCACAAGCTTGGCACACCTATCTTTGGTTAGTTTCGCCCTTTCCTCTTTGCCCATTCCTCTTTGCAGCACCACCAGTTTGGGTGGGAAGTGTTGGTTTTCATCCAGGTTTTCTGAAGCTGCGTGTCAGAGTAGATGTACTGTACTGTAGGCTGCAGCCGTTTGAGCTTGTCGCAAGATTAGGAGGGAGGTGGCGGGGCGTGTCAGGGGATTATGAGTGCTGTTGAGCAGTTTAGGAAATAATTCTCGTTTGACAAATAAATGTAATGTCAGATATCCAAATATTTTTGGAGGGGTATTGATTATGGAGTGTATTTTATTTTTATTTTTAAATGAATGAAATATAAAGGGACAAGCGGTAGAAAATGGATGGATGGATGAATGGATGATGGATGGATGAAATAAATGAGCTGGCTGTGGGGAATGATGTTACACACACTGGGCGTGGCCTAAACTGGAATTAAAATCGGAAATAAGTATATGTCATATTCGGTTGACATTTTGTTTTGTAATTGTTTTAAGAAATCCACCATTTTTTTATAGTCCAGACGTCATAATAATTAATGAGCCCTACAGGCGGAAGTAGGTATTTTCTCTTTTGTAGTTTTATGAAAGTATCCACTCTCATTTTTGTAGTCCAGAGCAGGGGTGTCAAACTCATTTTAGCTCAGGGGCCGCATGGAGGAACATCTGTGCACACGCGGGCCGGACTATTAAAATCATGGCTTTAAAACTAAAAAATAAAGACAACTTCAGATTGTTTTCTTTGTCTTACTTTGGCCAAAAATAGAACAAACACATTCTGAAAATATTACAATAAATATATAGAAAAAAATACATACAAAAAAGTTTAGATCCATAATTAAGTAATGTTTATGACAACATTTTTCCAAAACACAATATACCGTATTTTCCGCACCATAAGGCGCCCTGGGTTAAAAGCCGCGCCTTCAATGAACGGCATATTTCAAAACTTTGTCCACCTATAAGCCGCCCGGTGTTGTAAGCCGCATCTAACTGCGCTAAAGGAATGTCAAAAAAACAGTCAGATAGGTCAGTCAAACTTTAATAATATATTAAAAACCAGCGTTCACTCCCAAAATGTACGCAAATGTGCAATCACAAACATACGTATATCAACATGGACAGAGCTGCGTGAAAAAAGCCACCCGGCCTCTTCGCGTAAACTTAAACTTACCTTAACCACTCGCTCATCTTTTCTTCATCCATCCCTTCGAGTTAGCTTTTATGATGACGCCGGCTGGAAAGGTCTCTTTTGGCAAGGTCTTCCTTTTGAATATCACCATGGGTGGAAGTTAGCATGGCAAGCTAGAACCACAGTGAAGGATGACTTCTCATTCCCTGTGGTGCGAATATTCACCGTACGTGCTCCCGTTGTATCCACAGTGCGTTTACAGGAATATCAGTTGCTGTGAAATAGTAATCCGTGTGCGGATGGAGAGATTGCGTCTTTTCATGAACCGGATCCCTGACGCTTAGTAGGAGCCATTTTGTGGTCTTTACAGATGTAAACACACAAAGGAAATGAAACGTACGGTATATCCGCGCGCTTTTTCTTCTTCTACGCGGGCGGGTGGTTGCTTACAGTAGAAGAAGAAGCGCTTCCTGTTCTATGGGGGCGGGTGCTTACCTTGGCGGTTGCTTGCGTAGAAGAAGAAGCGCTTCCTGTTCTACCGGGAAAAAAGATGGCGGCTGTTTACCGAAGTTGCGAGAGCGAAACTTTATGAAAATGAATCTTAATATTTATCCATATATAAAGCGCACCGGGTTAAAAGCCGCACTGTCAGCTTTTGAGTAAATTTGTGGTTTTTAGGTGCGGCTAATAGTGCGGAAAATACGGTTGTGAAATATAACAGGATAATGCATACATTTATCATTTGTTTTCAAAACGGTTACAAAAAAGTGGGACCCCAAAAATGTACTGTGGGACCCCATTTTTATGACTTGATGGGGTCTCTGGGAGCCCATTTTTAAAATTCCTAGCGCCAACACTGATGGAATGTTGGTGCGTGCAAAACAGCAGCAGGCGGCTGTGGCCTGCGGGCCGGTTCTAATACTAATCAAATATCATAGATAATTAATTCGCGGGCCGAATCTGGCTCGCGGGCCTTGACTTTGACATCCCTAGTCTAGGTAAACCATACTGTATTTGTTAAACAGTTGGGTTGTCAGAGTGTTTTGTTTGCAAACAAATACAGAATGTTGTTTGAGCCTTCTGTACTTTAGGAGTACATTTGGATTGCCATCACGGTCATTCACAACTCAAAGTGGAGTCCATTTAACACGGTCTGTACTCACAAAGACCGGCAGAATATGACGTATACCTATTTGCAGTTTTAATTCCGGTTTAGGCCTCGCCAATTGTATGTGCATGACCTCGGCCCCCACTGACCCACCTGAATAAAATCAAACAGCCTTTTTTATGTCATGGCACATTAAGAACAACGACATTGTGGAAAGATGTTGCTTATGAATACCGTATTTTTCGGACTATAAATTGCAGTTGTTTTCATAGTTTGGCCGGGGGTGCGACTTATACTCAGGAGCGACTTATGTGTGAAATTATTAACACATTACTGTAAAATATCAAATAATATTATTTAGCTCATTCACGTAAGAGACTAGACGTATAAGATTAGGAGTGACAGATTGTTTGGTAAACGTATAGCATGTTCTATATGTTATAGTTATTTGAATGACTCTTACCATAATATGTTACGTTAACATACCAGGCACATTCTCAGTTGGTTATTTATGCCTCATATAACGTACACTTATTCAGCCTGTTGTTCTCTATTCTTTATTTATTTTAAATTGCCTATCAAATGTCTATTCTTGGTGTTGGGTTTTATCAAATAAATTTCCCCCAAAAAATGCGACTTATACTCCAGTGCGACTTATATATGTTTTTTCCTTATTTGTGATGCATTTTTGGCAGGTGCGACTTATACTCCAGTGCGACTTATATATGTTTTTTTCCTTCTTTATTATGCATTTTTGGCCGGTGCGACTTACACTCCGGAGCGACTTATAGTCCGAAAAATACCTTTATGGACCTCTGGGATTTTTTCCATTTTATTTGTTTGTTTATATTATCGTTGCTCGACCTGACTATACCATGCAGTCACATGATGTTTGGAAATGTGCCATTGAGTCGTATTCAATTCCATGCCAGCTTCATAAAAGTCAGCTACATGAATCACTACAGCAGTGAGTCCACAAACACCTTTGCTATCAAGAAGAAGACTTAGTAAATACCCGTCACCATCTTCAGCAGTTCTCCCTCAAGCGTTAATCTCATTAGAGTCATTCATTTGACTCCTTCTTTAGTCCGATTGAATTATTTAGCCTTTCCGTGAACAGTAAAGTTAATACCAAGTGATTTTAATAAGCCGAGAGGTGATGGCGGCGGAGGCGAATGACTTTTTCTATTCTTTATTGCCTCCCTCATGAATGTTTCAGAGTGATCCGTGCAGCCAGGAGTGGGGTCAGCCGTCCCACAAGTAGCCAGGCTGAATATTTAGCGGTAGTAAAAAAAAAAAAAGGGTTGGCGGATAGAAGCAAAGAGCGGGCTGATCACAGTGCATTGGCCCGCCAGCGACAGGATACCACATCTATCCATCCTCGCACTCGACCCATCTCGTCATCAGGCGGATCATCCGTGGAGCCAGGTGGACATCGCAGGGCGGCGTGCCTGTGAAGGAAAACTAATGGCTCTTGCTGTCATGAGATGGCTCACATAAGCACTCCAGACAGGCGGCTTTGTTTTGCCATCTGGCTCCAATTGTGCTGACAAAGGCATAGGTTCGGGGCCTGAGACAAAGGCGCCTAAAACAAGCTGCAATTTAATGGGGATGATGAGGAGCCACGTGTGCGTGTTATCTTAATGAGCTGTCCAAGGGAGAGCGCGCCTCCCCTTTTTAAAGGCAGCCTGATTGGAAGAATAAGCAGTGATAACTAGGGAGCAGGGCTCATTCATTCTCACTGGGGTGGGGTACCCCATTGTTGCCTTTATAGCTGCGGCAAATAATGTTTAACAGCCGAGCTCCGATTGTGAATTTATTGCAGTTGGCTTATCCAACAGCAACCCCGCCACGTTTCTCCATTTCAATCGTTCATTGGAAGATGCACATACTACATACTTACCAACCTTGAGACCTCCGATTTCGGGAGGTGGGGGGGGGCGTGGTTGGGGGCGTGGCTAAGAGGGGAGGAGTATATTTACAGCTAGAATTCACCAAGTCAAGTATTTCATATATATATATATATATATATATATATATATATATATATATATATAAAAGAAATACTTGACTTTCAGTGAATTCTATAAATATATATTTATTTTATTGTGTGTATATATATATATATATATATATATATATAGTGTATATATATATAAAAGAAATACTTGAATTTCAGTGTTCATTTATTTACACATATACTTGTTGAGTTAAGGGTTGAATTGTCCATCCTCGCACTATTTTTCTAACCATGCTGAACACCCTCTCTGATGATGCATTGCTGTGTGGCACGCACAAAAGTGCTTTCATCAAATGCACTAGATGGCAGTATTGTCCTGTTTAAGAGTGTCACAACATTGCTGTTTACGGCAGACGAACTGCTTTACGGTAGACCAAAACGTGACTGCTGTTGTTGTGTGTTGTTACCGTGCTGGGAGGACGTTAATGAAACTGCCTAACAATAAACCCACATAAGGAACCAAGAACTCGCCCTCCATCATTCTACAGTTATAACGTCATTGGGCAGGCACACCGTTTATATTGTGGGAAAGCGGACTCAGGTCCGCATGGACCTGAGTCCGCCTGAATTTCGGGAGATTTTCGGGAGATAATTTGTCCCGGGAGGTTTTCGGGAGAGTCGCTGAATTTCGGGAGTCTCCCGGAAAATCCGGGAGGGTTGGCAAGTATGACATACTACTAAGTACTATTTTTAGCACCAAGACAGCCAAGTGTGAACTGATACTACAGCGTTGTCACTGCCACCACATTTGAGGATACGTGACTAAAATTGGCCTAAACACTCCAAAGTCTCCCAATTTGCTGCAGCGGCCTGCTTTGTGGCTGCCCCCAGTCTCCACTTGGATGAAATTGGAAAAAAAATGCTTGGAATATCTTGTTGCATGCACAGATAATATTAAAATTTTGAAGATTCTGTTACCAATGATGGCTCAGTCAAAGGTTTCGAGTTAGGGATGTTTATTGAACCGACTCAAGGTCACCAGTGCACAGGGTGCAAAAACATATACAGTGCAAAAATTTGTGAATAAAGAAAAGTAAATACAAAAATAAAGTATTTACAAAACACAGGAATGAAACAAATAATCTGCTGTTAAAAAAATCCCTAATCACTGTTCACACTATACTCCAACTCTCCACAACCAACGTGCTTACCTATTCCCTCCCCGACTGAACGAACAGCCTCCCTTAAATAGTCCAAGCCCCTCCCTCGGGCATAACACTGACAGGGAAAAAAGGGTGAAAAAAACCCCCAAACTTGTACCCTTAATGTACACATCTAGATACTAATTGACAATAGTTCATGCTAAACATGATGAAGTGAAGTGAAGTGAAGTGAATTATATTTATATAGCGCTTTTTCTCAAGTGACTCAAAGCGCTTTACATAGTGAAACCCAATATCTAAGTTACATTTAAACCAGTGTGGGTGGCACTGGAAGCAGGTGGGTAAAGTGTCTTGCCCAAGGACACAACGGCAGTGACTAGGTTGGCAGAAGCGGGGATCGAACCTGCAACCCTCAAGTTGCTGGCACGGCCGCTCTAGTATACAGTACAGGCCACAAGTTTGGACACACCTTCTCATTTCAATGCGTTTTCTTTATTTTCATGACTATTTACATTGTAGATTGTCACTGAAGGCATCAAAACTATGACACCTGTGAAGTGAAAACCCTTTCAGGTGACTACCTCTTGAAGCTCATCGAGAGAATGCCAAGAGTGTGCAAAACAGTAATCAGAGCAAAGGGTGGCTATTTTGAAGAAACTAGAATATAACACATGTTTTTAGTTATTTCACTTTTTTTTGTTAGGTACATAACTCCACATGTGTTCATTCATAGTTGTGATGCCTTCAGTGACAATCTACAATGTAAATAGTCGTGAAAATAAAGAGAACCCATTGAATGAGAAGGTGTGTCCAAACCTTTGGCCTGTTCTTTATGTATATATCCATTACATCATCAAATGAAACTTAATACATTTAACAACTCCATGATTAAATAACAAGGCCACATTAAGACCACTTGGTCTGGGCCACTGGTCACATGACCTTCGCAAAGTACCTAAACATACCGCAGCCTTTTGACTGCACTCCACGTGACCCCTTGACGACAGCCTACTGCTCGGTCAGTTTCTATTGAGTGCACGCTCGTGTCTCGAGTTGTTGTGTACAGCTGACAACACGCCGCTCAGAAAATGATATTGTCCAAGTCACAACACTGGGACATTGTCTTTGTGACAGCGCACTTGCTTCCGCTGTCAGCGTGCAGGTGCGTCCTCGGTCTCCTGGCCTTAGAGAGAGAGGGACGTGTTGGTCCTCAAGTGACGGCGTGATAAGAGCGCACGTCACAGTTTCGAAGTAGGTGTGCCTAAAAAATTGATTAAATATATAAAAATACTGTATATATATATATATATATATATATATATATATATATATATATATGTATGTGTGGGGAAAAAAAATCACAAGACTATTTCATCTCTACAGGCCTGTTTCATGAGGGGGGGTACCCTCAATCGTCAGGAGATTTTAATGGGAGCATTCGCATACCATGGTTTATATAGGGCGCAGAGTGGGTGGGTACAGGCTGGCCTAGGGGCGTGGTGATTGGCTCATGTGTTACCTAGGAGGTGTTTCCGTCTATGGCGGCATGTTGTTACAATCATCTCAAACCACAACAAAACAATTGCAAATGAGCCGTCGACCCCCAGTCAGAACGACTCCAAAACCAACAAAGCATGTAACTGTCGAAAGAAACCTGATTGCCCCCTCAACGGGGGGTGCTTACAAACATCAGTTGTCTACCAATCTAAGGTAATACGCAAGGACATTAACACATCCGACACATATGTAGGATTAACCGAGGGTGAATTCAAAACCAGATGGAACAACCACAAGGCTTCTTTCAGGAACAAAAACCTGCGAAATACCACAGAACTCAGCAAACACATTTGGGACCTCAAAGACAATAATGTTGAATATTCAATAACATGGCAAATTCTTGCATCCAGCACACCTTACAATAGTGGTAATAAAAGATGCAACCTATGCTTGAAAGAGAAACTGTTTATTATTTACCGTCCAGACCTGTCATCCCTCAACAAGCGCAGCGAAATTGTAACAACATGCCGCCATAGACGGAAACACCTCCTAGGTAACACATGAGCCAATCACCACGCCCCTAGGCCAGCCTGTACCCACCCACTCTGCGCCCTATATAAACCATGGTATGCGAATGCTCCCATTAAAATCTCCTGACGATTGAGGGTACCCCCCCTCATGAAACAGGCCTGTAGAGATGAAATAGTCTTGTGATTTTTTTTCCCCACACATACATATATTGCGCTCTACTACGGTATCGAGCACTATTTTTTGGATAACCTTATTAAGACATATATATATATACCGTATTTTTCGGAGTATAAGTCGCACCGGAGTATAAGTCGCACCTGCTGAAAATGCATAACAAAGAAGGAAAAAACATATATAAGTCGCACTGGAGTATAAGTCGCATTTTTGGGGGAAATTTATTTGATAAAACCCAACACCAAGAATAGACATTTGAAAGGCAATTTAAAATAAATAAAGAATAGTGAACAACAGGCTGAATAAGTGTATGTTATATGAAGCATAAATAACCAACTGAGAACGTGCCTGGTATGTTAACGTAACATATTATGGTAAGAGTCATTCAAATAACTATAACATATAGAACATGCTATACGTTTACCAAACAATCTGTCACTCCTAATTGCTAAATCCCATGAAATCTTATACGTCTAGTCTCTTACGTGAATGAGCTAAATAATATTATTTGATATTTTACAGTAATGTGTTAATAATTTCACACATAAGTCGCTCCTGAGTATAAGTCGCACCCCTGGCCAAACTATGAAAAAAACTGCGACTTATAGTCCGAAAAATACGTTATATATATATATGTATATATACATACAAAAAATAATAATAATATATATATATAGTGCAGGCCAAAAGTTTGGACACACCTCCTCATTCAATGCGTTTTCTTATTTTCATGACTATTTTGAATTTACGTTAATCAATACCGATGGAATTTGGTCGGTACCTATCAAAGAACCAAATTTGAAAAAAAGTAGTATTCCACATCATCAATAATAATCATCTACAGTATGTTACAGCTCAGAAGTGTAGGCGTCAGACAGCATATACTGTAAATACAATTTTCTAAGAAAACATTGCCCATGAACAAGGCGAGGAGGGTCTGCGTTCTACTACCGCACAAGGAACATGCTAGACTAATGTATAGGCACATCCCATAAACATGAGACGCAAACTAACGAAGGCACAAAGTGCACATGTTCTCCCTCTCATATGGTATATGTAGGTCATACAACCTCCTCTATGCATTGTGTTCAGTAATCTGAGCATGAAGTGCTTTTTAGAGGGTGCCTAGAGTCCTAGACTCAGAATAGGCGCCATAAGTGCCTAGAAGAGAAATTAATTCTGTGACCCATTGTTGTCATGGGAAAGGATTTTTTTGAAAAAGGGAGGTCTATATGAGAAAGATCCCGAAGAAGGTTGGGGGATGTCCAACAGCCGCTGATACACATCCAAACATAATTTTACCATGCGGTGTATCCTACAGGGTCAGTGGGATCTGGAGTACACCTTGGATTAATCACTATAGTCCAGGGGTCCCCAACCCGTTGATTGCGGTCTACCAGTCGATATTTGGGACACTACCGGTCGATCACGAAAATATCAGAAAACAAAATGTTTTAAAATGACATCAGTACGTGACAATCCCACCCGGGGAGTGACCAACAGACCCGCAATCAGGCAATAATTTAACCCCTGAACACGCCTCTGCCTCTTGTTCTTCAGCCACTCATCCCGCGGCTCTCGACACCGCGGCCACTACACCCGATCGTCTCGTAAACGCACATTTAATGAATTTCAAAAATCATCGATCTGCAGCAATCCATTAAGGCTGATTGTTGCATTGTAACATCTAACATCAAACAACTCTTCCCTCAACCTCGATTCCACCAGCATCATCGCTCGCCTGCGACGGGAACTAACAAGCCAATTACTAGAGTCCGTGAACATTGCTCCAAATTACTAATTTTGTGTTGATTTATTGTGAATACAAAACTAAACATTGACTCATGCAAAGGCAGTAATATATGATATAACAAGGCGGCAGCTAAAGGACTTCGCGGTTTAGCCCCTCTTTTATCACAGAGGTTTAACCCGCCAGGTGAACAGCTGATTTTACTACAAAACCCAAAACCAGTGAAGTTGGCACGTTGTGTAAATTGTAAATAAAAACAGAATATAATGATTTGCAAATCATTTTGAACCTATATTCAATTGAATACACTGCAAAGATAAGGTAAACTTTAATTTTTGCAAATATCAGCTCATTTGGAATTTGATGCCTGCAATATGTTTCAAAGAAGCTGGCACAAGTGGCAAAAAGACAGAGAAAGTTGAGGAATGCTGATGAAACACTTGTTTCGAACATCCCACAGGTGAACAGGCTAATTGGGAACAGGTGGGTGCCATGATTGGGTATAAAAGCAGCTTCCATGGAATGCTCAGTCATTCACAAACAAGGATGGGGCGAGAGTCACCACTTTGCTAACAAATGCGTGAGCAAATTGTCGAACAGTTTAAGAACAACATTTCTCAACAAGCTGTTGCAAAAAATTTAGGGATTTCACCATCTACGGTCCGTAATATCATCAAAAAAATCTGAAGAAATCACTGCACGTAGGCGGCAAGGCCGAAAACCAACATTGCATGCCCGTGACTGTCGATCCCTCAGGCAGTACTGCATCAAAAAACGACATCAGTGTGTAAAGGATATCACCACATGAGCTCAGGAACACTTCAGAAAACCACTGTCAGTAACAATTTGTCGCTACATCTGTAAGTGCAAGTTAAAACTCTGCTATGCAATGCAAAAGCCAATTATCAACAACACCCAGAAACACCGCCGGCTTTGCTGGGCCCGAGCTCATCTAAGATGGACTGATGCAAAGTGGAAAAGTGTTCTGTGGTCTGACGAGTCCACATTTCAAATTGTTTTTGGAAACTGTGGACGTCATGTCCTTCGGACCAAAGAGGAAAAGAACCATCCGGACTGTTATAGGCGCAAAGATTAAAAGACAACATCTGTGATGGTATGGGGGTGTATTAGTGCCCAAGGCATAGATAACGTACACATCTGTGAAGGCACCATTAATGCTGAAAGGTACATACAGGTTTTGGAACAACATATGTTGCCATCCAAGCAACGTTACCATGGACGCCCCTGCTTATTTCAGCAAGACAATGCCAAGCCACATTCTGCATGTGTTACAACAGCCTGGCTTCGTAATAAAAAAAGAGACCTGTCTCCCATTGAGAATGTGTGGCACATTATGAAGCATAAAATACTACAACAGCTGTTGAACAACTTAAGCTGTACATCAAGCAAGAATGGGAAATAATTAAACCTCGAAAGCTTCAAAAATTGTTCTCCTCAGTTCCCAAACGAGTGTTGTTAAAAGGAAAGGCCATGTAACACAGTGGTAAAAATGCCCCTGTGCCAACTTTTTTGCAATGTGTTGCTGCCATTAAACTCTAAGTTAATGATTATTTGCAAAAAAAAAAACAAGTTTCTCAGTTCGAACATTAAATATCTTGTCTTTGCAGTCTATTCAATTGAATATAAGTTGAAAAGGATTTGCAAGTCATTGTATTCTGTTTTTTTTTACAATTTACACAATGTGCCAACTTCACTGGTTTTGGGTTTTGTCCTTCCGGCGCTGACGTAAGACAACAATGTGACTCGCGTCCCATATGTGACCAAAGGATGAACAAATATACTACAGCACTAAGACTATAGTGCCTAAAAAAAAATGTGCTTCCACATCTGCGGTGCCCAAAGTGTGACAATCTGTGGCCCGTGACTCGTTTGTCATTGGCCCCAGGAATTAAAGTTAAAGTACCAATGATTGTCACACACACACTAGGTGTGGCGGAATTATTCTCTGCATTTGACCCATCACCCTTGATCACCCCCTGGGAGGTGAGGGGAGCAGTGGTGGCCGCGCCCGGGAATCATTTTTGGTGACTTAACCCCCAATTCCAACCCTGGATGCTGAGTGCCAAGCAGGGAGGTAATGGGTCCCATGTTTATAGTCTTTGGTATGACTCGGTTTGAACTCACAACCTACCGATCTCAGGGCGGACACTCTAACCACTAGGCCACTGAGTAGGAACATAACAAAAAACAAAACAACTTAGCAAAAATTGGGAAAACAGCAAGAAACACAATGAGGAAAAAAGCCGAACTGTTGAAATCATCCAATAATAACACACATCTGTAAGAGCCAAACGGTGTTCCTCAAAATCTAGCTACTGGAATTTAGCCAGAGTAAAAGTGCTTTTAATTCGCCTTTTTGGGAACGCTTTTTGTTGTGTCTATAGCTTTAATGCTAATTGGCTGTGTTTGTTCACTCCTAGTGTGGTTCCAAGAAGGACTATTGTGCACTTTGTTATTATTCACGCTTTACAGATCCTCCTGAGAACCAGCATCCTTTGAAATGGACATTTGTGTTTTGCATGAATACAAAATAGACCAAAAACTAGAGATGTCGGCAGGCCGATATTATCGGCCGATAAATGCGTTAAAATGTAATATCGGAAATTATCGGTATCGTTTTTTTTTTATTATCGGTATCGTTTTTTTTAATTTTTTATTTTTTATTAAATCAACATAAAAAACACAATATACACTTACAATTAGTGCACCAACCCAAAAAACCTTCCTCCCCCATTTACACTCATTCACACTCATTCACACAAAAGGGTTGTTTCTTTCTGTTATTAACATTCTGGTTCCTCCATTATATATCAATATATATCAATACAGTCTGCAAGGGACACAGTCCGTAAGCACACATGATTGTGCGTGCTGCTGGTCCACTAATAGTACTAACCTTTAACAGTTCATTTTACAAATTTTCATTAATTACTAGTTTCAATGTAACTGTTTTTATATTGTTTTACTTTCTTTTTTATTCAAGAAAATGTTTTTAATTTATATATCTTATTTTATTTTATTAATTTTTAAAAAAAGTACTTTATCTTCACCATACCTGGTTGTCCAAATTAGCCATAATAATGTGTTGATTCCACGACTCTATATATCGGTTGATATCGGTATCGGTTGATATCGGTATCGGTAATTAAAGAGTTGGACAATATCGGAATATCGGATATCGGCAAAAAGACATTATCGGACATCCCTACAAAAAACAAATGTCCACCGCAGAGAGCACTCGGTTTTAGTGAGAAATACAGTTGACCTCATTTGTGACATATATCAGATCCAATAAATAACCTTAAGGAGTGGGGGGGGGCATAAACAATAGCAACACAAGCATTGCACTCACATTTTAACAGTGACATCATGCTAGTGTAGCATAATCACTGAAGAAAAACAAACTGATCAGTCAAACAGCTGCCACATCTGTTGCGGACTAATAGATTTAGACTGACATGTGGTGCTTCTCTAGGACAGTGTTTTCCAACCTTTTTTAAGCCAAGGCAAATTTTTTGCGTTGAAAAAATCTGGAGGCACACCACCACCAGAAATCCTTAAAAAAACGAAACTCAGTTGTCAGTAAAAAGTTGTCGTAATTGTTGGATATGACTTTAAACCATAACCAATAATGCATCACTATAGCTCTTGTCTCAAAGTAGGTATACTGTCATGACCTGTCACATCACGCCCTGACGTATTTTGAGTTTGTTGTTTTCCTGTGTTGTGTTTCAGTTCTTGTCTTGCGCTTCTATTTTAGTGGCTTTTTCTCTTTTTTTGGTATTTTCCTATAGCAGTTTCATGTCTTTCTTTGAGCGATATTTCCCGCATCTACTTTGTTTTAGCAATCAAGATTTCAGTTGTTTTTATCCCTCTTTATGGGGACATTGTTGATTGTCATGTCATGTTCGGATGGACTTTGTGGATGCTGTCTTTGCTCCACAGTAAGTCTTTGCTGTCGTCCAGCATTCAGTTTTTGTTTACTTTGCAGCCAGTTCGGTTTTAGTTTCGTTATGCATAGCTTTCCCTAAACTTCAATGCCTTTTCTTAGGAGCACTCACCTTTTGTTTATTTTTGGTTTAAGCATTAGACACCTTTTTACCTGCATGCTGCCTCCCGCTTTCCGATATCTACAAAGCAATTGGCTACCGGCTGCCACCTGCTGATATGGAAGAGCTCTAGACAGCACCGACACTCAACAACACATAATTTGCAGACTATAATTACTGGTTTGCAAAAAATATTTTTTAACCCAAATAGGTGAAATCAGATAATCTCCCACGGCACACCAGATTGTATCTCACGGCACACTATAGTGCCGCGGCACAGTGGTTGAAAAACCCTGCTCTAGGAGGATCAAACATTAATGTTAATGCATGAAAAAGTCATTTTTGAATAACTGGGGATAAGGAGGTGACAAGGTATTTCTCGTTCACGCAGTCGGGAGTTTTTAGTTGTTTTTTTTAATAGTCATATCTGTGTGGCCGTGCGCGAGGGATTGGAACTGTCATTTAAGTGCGTTGCGCACATTGCAAACTGAGAGCTAGCCGCCAGCCCAGCGGCATGACTCGCCCCTCAGATGGTCATGGCGGCCGCTCCTCTTCATTTGAGTTCCACAGTGTGAATGTCCAAACAGAAGCAGCCGAACTGTCAGTCAATGACGCCAAGACGCGACAGAAAACACACTGGATCGCTTCCCCGGAGATAAAACAATACGGCCGCGATACTCTTGAGGACTGCAATATCAGAGATGCAGGAGACCACGTGAAACTCCTTAAAAAAGACATATTTAATAATACTTACTTAGTTTTAACTTTTATAATTGTTCATTTTAGTTTTTATTTGCGGAAACAAGTTCAACAGTTTGAAGATTATAATGTTATAAAACTATTTCACATTGGGTTTTTTTTATCCAGCATATACCTTGTTGTAGTAGATTTGTTAAAGGGGAACATTATCACAATTTCAGAAGGGTTAAAACCATTAAAAATCAGTTCCCAGTGGCTTATTTTATTTTTCAAAGTTTTTTTTATAAATTTTACCCATCACGCAATATCCCTAAAAAAAGCTTCAAAATGCCTGATTTTAACCATCGTTATGTACACCCGTCCATTTTCCATCCATAGTGATGCCAATACAAACAAACATGGCGGATAGAACAGCAAGGTGTAGCGACATTAGCTCGGATTCAGACTCGGATTTCAGCGGCTTAAGCGAAATTGAAGAAGAAACTGAAGCTATTGAGCCATATCGGTTTGAACCGTATGCAAGCGAAACCGACGAAAACGACACGACAGCCAGCGACACGGGAGAAAGCGAGGACGAATTTGGCGATCGCCTTCTAACCAACGATTGGTATGTGTTTGTTTTTAAGCTAAATTATTGATAAACACAGTTTATGTATAATAATTTACGTAAAACCGCGAGTAATGAATAAAGTTTTCATCAATTAATATATTCTGTAGACGTACCCTCATCCGCTCTCTTTTCCTGAAAGCTGATCTGTCCAGTTTTGGAGTTGATGTCAGCAGGCCAGGGAAGCTAGGGTCGATATTCTTCTCTTGATCATCTTCGGTGGCATAAGGGACGGTAGAAGCGGTGTGAGCCAAGACATCCAGGGGGTTTAGCTCGCTCGTCTGCGGGAACAAACTGCCGCCATTGCTTGCCGTGGTACCGAGGTCCTTTGTCCCTGAATAGCTCACACACTCCGGCAGATTCAATGGGGGTCTGGCGGCAGATTTCTTTGACTTTATCGTTGGAAATGCATCTGCTTTGAGTGTCGCAGGATATCCACACATTCTTGCCATCTCTGTCGTAGCATAGCTTTAGTCGGTAAAGTGTGCGGAACAAACGACTGACCATTTTCGTCGGCTTTCCCCACATCCTCGTATTTTGAACAAATTTCGTCCAATTTCTTGCCACTTTCGCATCTTTGGGCCACTGGTGCAACTTGAATCCGTCCCTGTTCGTGTTGTTACACCCTCCGACAACACACCGACGAGGCATGATGTCTCCAAAGTACGGAAAACAGTCGAAAAAAACGGAAAATAACAGAGCTGATTTGATTCGGTGTTTGTAATGTGTTTGAGAAAATGGCGGATTGCTTCCCGATGTGACGTCACGTTGTGACGTCATCGCTCCGAGAGCGAATAATAGAAAGGCGTTTAATTCGCCAAAATTCACCCATTTAGAGTTCGGAAATCGGTTAAAAAAATATATGGTCTTTTTTCTGCAACATCGAGGTATATATTGACGCTTACATAGGTCTGGTGATAATGTTCCCCTTTAATATTAATGTCAAATGACCAATCTGTGCTTTAAATTTATGTTCAAATCGTATCCCGTCTCGTTTTCATGACCCCCAAATACATGAGATGAGTGTCTCCTTTAAATCAGACCTGGGCCACATGCGGCCCGTTAAGCTTTTCAATCCGGCCCACCGGATATTCCCAAATAATTTTTTTAGACCTTTAAGATGGAAACTGTAGCTGCCATTATGATGTGCAGTGATGTTTTCAAATTAACATAAGTCTTGAACTATATAAAGTATTTCAATGGTTGGAATCTGCGCTTTTGCATGATATTTTAGTGACTAGCGTTGTCCCGATGCCAATATTATTTCGATACTTTTCGGTACTTTTCGATACTTTTCTAAATAAAGGGGACCGGAAAACATCGTATTATTGGCTTTATTTTAACAAAAAATCTTAGGGTGTGGCGGACCGGTACTTTTCAGAGGCGGTATGGTACCGAATATGATTCATTAGTATCGCTGTACTATACTAATACCCGTATACCGTACAACCCTACTAGTGACTATGGTAATCTTCGTCACAGCAGGTCAGACGAGGAACCAAGCAGTGTGGGTGGGGGGCGTTTCCACAGAGTGTGTCCAGAGCGGCCAGCCTGAAATGCGGGTGTCAGGGACAGACGCAGACGGAGATTTTTACAAGAAAGTTCTAAAGCTTAGTGATATATTACATATATCAGATTGTAGATGTTTTTTATTTTTTCACCCTTCGCGTTCATATTTCGCTGTGTTTGTTGCATTTGGCTTGATTGTAAAATATGTGGATGGAGAGGAGGTTCATATGTTCTCAATATTCAGGGTTTTATCGTTCATAGAACAATTAAAAATTCCATTCCGTTTTTAAGGCGGTCTGTCATAACATTTTTAGCATTCGATCAGACTTTATTGTGAGGTTTTGTATTAGTTTTCCTAAAAATACATATACCGGCCCCCAGACACATTTTTTTCTCAAAATTTGGCCCCCGAGTCAAAATAATTGCCCAGGCCTGCTTTAAATAGAGAGAAATGTGTCTTTTTATGCAACCAATTAAAAAGTGGATTTGCAACCTAAAAATACATTTGCAAATAAAAAGTATACTTGCAAACCAAAACGTTGATAAAAGTTGTTGGTTGCAAATGTTTTTTTTTCCGACTTAAATCGTGTACATGGGGGCCCCCCTGAACAATATGTTAGAAGCCTCTTTATTCGTCAGTATTGCCCACCCATTTTGTTTTGGTATTTTCTCTCCAAATGTGCTGAGAGTAAAGGTAGTCAGCAGGCCAATAAAAAGGCTTCCACTATATAGTTACAGAGGTTAAGATTAGATTGAGGTTAAGTCATGTCCAAAAACAGGATTTGCAAACAGTAAAAACTATTTGCAACTCAAAAAATATTTCTAACCAAAAAAACGATTTGAAACCCCCCAAAATATTTTCAACCAAAAAAACAACTTGCATTTACAAAAGCTATTTACAATCCCCAAAAAACGATTTGCAACCCAAAAAAAGATTTTGCAACCATAAAAAATGAATTGCAGGGAAAAAAAAAATATTTGAAACCAAAAAAATATATATTTTTTTAAGCCAAATAAGTATATTTTAGAAAGAGGTATGTATTTGAGGCAATGTCGCTATACCGATTTATGTAATCCTAAATACATCTTAAATATTTCTTTCAATAAACAACTTAACAAGCATATTTGGGTTTGACTTTGTCTAAATTCACTCTCTGGAAAAAAATATTGCGATGTATACCGTACATCTTATGTTGGATGTTACAAAATGTCAGATTCCTTACATCATATTGGGATATGAGTTTTGATTTGCAACCCCCAAACAGATTTTCAACTCAAAAATGTTTTGCAACCCAAAAATTATTTTCCGCCAAAAAAAACATTTGCAACCCCAAAAATATTGTCAACCAAAAAAAAAATTGCAACCGAAGAAATGACTTGCAATTACAAAAGTGATTTGCAACCCAAGAAAAGTGTTTGCAACCCAAAAAAAATATTTTAAGGAAAAAAAACAACAATTTTTTAAAAATTGCAACCCATCCATCCATCCATCCATCCATCCATTTTCTACCGCTTATTTCCTTCGGGGTCGCGGGGGGTGCTGGAGCCTATCTCAGCTACAATCGGGCGGAAGGCGGGGTACACCCTGGACAAGTCGCCACCTCATCACAGGGCCAACACAGATAGACAGACGACATTCACACTCACATTCACACACTCGGGCCAATTTAGTGTTGCCAATCATTTTGCCAAAAAACGATTTGCAAACCGTGAAAAGATTTTAAACACCCCGAAAAATTGCAACCAAAAATACGACTTGCAACCACAATAACAATTTGTAACCCTAAAAAAGATTTGCAATCATCCACCCATCAATCCGTTTTCTACCACTATCCATTTGCTACCCATCCATCCATTTTCTACCGCTTGTCCCTTTCTGGGGCCGCGGGGGGTCGCTGGAGCCTATCTCAGCTGCATTCGGGCGGAAGGCGGGGTACACCCTGGACAAGTCGCCCCCTCATCACAGCCATTTGCTACCTTTCAGAGATATTCAACCAAAGAAAATGTGCACCTTTAAAACAACTTGTAACCACAAAAACAATTTATAGCCCAAGAAAAAGATTTGCAACCCAAAAAAAACAAGTTTCAGCTTCGCAACCCAAACAAATATTTTTAGCCAAACATTTAAACCCCCCAAAAATGTGCAACCAAAAATACGACTTGCAACCTTATTAACAATTTGCAACCACAGAAAATGATTTGCAAGTCAAAAAAAATGTTTAGGTAAAAAACAAAAATAATTTGTAACCCCCAATTTTTTTTTTTTTGCCAAAAAACGATTTGCAACCCACAAAAATATTTTCAACCCCCCCAAAAATGTGCACCCAAAAAAAGGACTTACAAAAACTATTTGCAATCTAAGAAAACGATTTGCAAGCCAATAAAACCATTCGCAACCCCAAAAATATTTTTAACTAAAAATAACTTACAATCAAAAAAATTATATACAACACCAGAAAAATATTTGCAACCCCTAAAAAATGTTCAACCAAAAAACAGTTCGCACCCAAAAAACCAAAAACAACGCAAATAATTGGAACCAAAAACCACAATAAATATTTGCTACAACAAACAAATGGTTTGCAACCAACTTTTTTGTTGGATTTTTTAGTAAAAATGTTTTGATCTCAAATCCATATTTTTGTCTGCACATTTTTTTGGTTTGGCATAACAAGACACATTTCTCTCCATCTCCTTAAGGCATGGAATAAACACCACACAGAAAGTCCAAACCTGAAATTCAAAGACAAAAAGCCTTCCTGCTGTGTTGCAACAACACTAAACACTCAAGCCCCGTGCACTCCCACTGTCAAGCAATTAAGGCCAAATGCTAAAATCCCTTGGAATCCTCAGGCAAGCCCACTGTTGACTTGATTTAACCGAGCTACTTGTGTTCAGCAGACGGACAGCAACAAGGACGGCCGTATCAGTCAAAGTCACCTCTGTTCTTTTTATATCTCTCCCAACCCTGCCCCTCGTCTGTCCTGCCTATCGAGTTATTCACTCGCACGTACGGCAATAAAGACAGAAAACCTTAATGCACGAGGAACAGAGTGTTCACCCTATGTTTCTCAGGGGAATAGCCACGTCGCGCTCGCAGCAAATTACTCTGAGCGTTTCAACATTCTATAGGGAGTGTGCCTTTATGTTCCTTGGTGTCTTTAATTGCCTCTGGGAATTGGATACACAATGCGTGCATCACTTTAAATATCGATTGACAATATAATTTTTCTCCTTTTTTTCCATAATATTGTATTACATGGCACTGGGCAATCAATATTAACTATATGCATATATATATATATATATATATATATATATATATATATATATTGTATTATTATTTTACCCCAGTTTAACATTACATTCACAATGTACAGTAATGAAATCCAATAGAAGAGCCGTATTAAAGATTGAGTTCTTTGAAAAATAATAATGCTCACCTTTATAGGCATTCACGCACGCACGCACACACACACATACACACACACACACACGCACACACACACACACACATTCTTGAATTTGTTACCTTCTTGAGACCTCCGATTTGGCACCGGTACCAAAATGTATTTCGGTACTTTTCAGTACTTTTCTAAGTAAAGGGCACCACACAAAATTGCATTACTGGCTTTATTTTAACAACAAATCTTAGGGTACATTAAACACATGTTTCTTATTGCAAGTTTGTCCTTAAATAAAATAGCAAACAAACAAGACAACTTGTCTTTTAGTAGTAAGTAAGCAAACAAAGACTCCTAATTTAGCAGCTGACATAGACAGTAACATATTGTGTCATTTTCCATTCTATTATTTTGTCAACATTATTAAGGACAAGTGGTAGAAAATGATTTATTAATCTACTTGTTCATTTACTGTTAATATTTGCTTACTTTCTCTTTTAACATGTTCTATCTACACTTCTGTTAAAATGTAATAATCACTTATTCTTCTGTTGTTAGATACTTTACATTAGTTTTGGATGATAACACAAATGTGGGTATCAATCCGATACCAAGTAGTTACAGGATCATACATTGGTCATATTCAAAGTCTTCATGTGTCCAAGGACATATTTACTGAGTTTATAAGCATAATATAAAAAATAAAAAAAACGAAATAAGATTTTGTGATGCTAAAAAATGTCTATGTAATCATAGTAGTATCGACTAGATACGCTCCTGTAATTGGTATCATGTGGATGTTAGGTGTAGATCCACCAATGGCGTTTGTTTATATTGTAGCGTCCCGGAAGAGTTGGTGCTGCAGAGAATTCTGGGAATTTGTTCTGAAGTGTTTATGTTGTGTTGCGGTGCAAATATTCTCCCAAAATGTGTTTGTCATTGTTGTTTAGTTTGGTTTCACTATATGGCACATATTTGTGACAGTGTTGGCGTTGTTCATACGGCCACCCTTAGTGTGACACTTAGTATGCCCTTCATTGACTTGTGTGTAGTGCGTTCAAAGTTAAAATGATCGTCTTTGATGGTAAATGATCAGACATAGCGAAATCTTGTCTTGACATTGTCAACTATAGACCGTTTTTTTAACACATCCAATGTCATGACTCCAGTTTGTTGTGGTGTGTAGTGATGAATGTATAGCTATCACTCGTTCTACAGGGATGATGCTTGAAATAAATGTACTATATTCGTCACCATGGAGACAATGATTAGTGATTTAAAAGTAGTTACAACACTGCGGACTGCGGATAGACATTAGCCGCTAGCTAGCTAGCCATGTTTTAAAGCACCTCTTCCTGAGGGCGTTTCAGTGTTATAACTTCACCTTTATCATTAGTTATCAAGCCAGAATTCGTCCGTTCTCCCTTTTCTGTCTACACACTGTGTCTGCTTTTGACATGACGACGGCGGGTGGGAAACCGGTACTTTTTAGAGGCGGTATATTATCGAATATGATTCATAAGTATCGCGGTACTATACTAATACCGGTATACCGTACAACCCTAATACATACTATGCAAATATAAAAAAGGTAAGCTTTTTTTATTTATTTATTGTTTTTTAATCTTATTTACTACATACTTTATTACAGTATGTCTCTATTAGGGAAGTCCCGATCCGATATTTGGATCGGATCGGCCGCCGATATTTGCAAAAAAATGCGTATCGGCAAGGCATGGGAAAATGCCGATCCAGATCCAGTTTTTAAAAAACTCCGGTCCGTGTTTTCCAACGCACCGATTTAAATAATACATTCCACTTTTCTGCTGCTCCCTAATTTCCGTTCTGCATTTTCCAGCACACCTTCAACACATCCACAGGTCTGTGGATTCTCACGCAGTTGCTTTTAGCTGCTGACATTACATGACAGGCTCTTCTCACTCTTTCCTGTGTATCCCTCTTACAGACAGCGAGCGCACCTTCTTGCACACGTCACATACTGTCACGACATACGTCACATACGTATACACCCTCTCCCAGCAGAGAGCGAGGTAGCAGCATGGTTAACGTTAGCTGTGATGCTAGCGCAGCCGCTAAGGTGCGCGCCTGCTCAAGCGTCCTCTGCGCACGGCAAATCTATGCCACGCACAAAATCAAATAAAAAAATAAGCGCATAACAATTTTCGACACACGGACACGACAGAGAAAACAGTTTTCGTCATCATTGTTCAAATATTGTAACGTCTGTCGAGACGCTTATCTCCATTCGGTGCCACACGCCCACACCATCAAAATTCCGAGGCAAACATTTCCACATCAACACCGTATGAAAAAAATAGTGATTTTTTTTAGTTGTCATTTCCCTCTCTGCGTGAAAGTTTAAAAGTAGCATATATTAATGCAGTATGAAGAAGAATGTTTTAATGTAGACACATACAATCATCATACTGCTGTGATTATATGCATCAAGTGTTCATTCAAGGCTAAGACAAAATATCGAGATATATATCGTGTATCGCAATATGGCCTTAAAATATCGCAATATTAAAAAAAGGCCATATCGCCCAGCCCTAGTTCAATGATGCCATTTCTGTTTGTCATGTATAATTTTGTCTATTTTGTGTTTATCCTTGAATAAACAGGTCAGTTTCTTGTTACTAACCATTGTGTATTATTCAAACTCCCCTAATTCAGCTGGCTAGTTGTTATCAAGAGTACTAAAACCCTTTTCAACATGATTCTGACAACTAAGTAGGCTAAATAACTTTAAACTTTAATACATGCTCGGATAGGCCAGTATCGGTCAGTATCGGTATCGGATCGGAAGTGCAAAGACCTGGATCGGGACATCCCTAGTCTCTATATACATATTTATTTTATTTTCTTATTCATTTTGGCCAAAGGGGGCGCATTTCAATTTCTTACACACTTATTCTTACAAATGTTGACCAGACGGGGAGCACTTCAAATTTTTTTACACACAAATGTTATTTCATATGTTGACCAGAAAGGGAGCACTTTTAAAAGCGACACACAGTCCATTTTAAAAATCCCTCCTATTTGGACCCACCCTAATTTTGATAGATTTCACCACCAGGGGTGCAAATGAGACATTCTCTATTAGATGCAATGGTCTTCCGTATTGGGACCATGATTTGGGTCCTAACTTGTTCGCCGGTCCTCATATGGAAGGTACTTGTCCTTTTTGATGTCTCAAGAAGGGTAGAAATACAAGAACACAAACTACAATCACAACATTGATCATGTTGTCCCTTTTAACAGTGCCAATCAAAACAGCACTACTAATGTTGCAAAAGCCGGATTTTTGATACGTCACATTCAATTGTGCAGCTGCATACCTGCTAAAGAGCCTGTTGGGAGTTGTCCAGCCAGAACGTCAATATTCACATCAAAAATCTAGGCTTTTTTCTTCTTCTAATGACTTATTGACTTGAAAAACACACCATTAGATTCCTGCACACAACATCCTCATATCATAACCTTGTTTGACAGGCCTTAGGGTCTCCAACATACAACTCAACACAGCTGCAATAATAATTGCGAGGAAGGCAGCTCAACTTGACATGCCCTCCCCTCTCACTGGCATCACATTCTCAGCCACCGGGGCTCTCCCAGTGGTCACACATTACTAACTAAAGATATGTAAATAGGACAGTGGTGGTGCCTTCATTATTAGATGTGGGTCACTGGATAACTTCAAGAGTGCTAATTAAGAGAGCTCCCCCCCGCACAGTGTTGCTTGGTAGTTACATGCGCATTATTGAAGCGCCGCACTCGCGCTGCTCTCGGCAAGCTGGGCGCGTGCTACTGTGCTTTCTCCCAAGGATGCACCCCGAGAGACTGGCAACACTGGTTAGGTAATAACAGGAATTATAAAGCTCTTAATATCGTATTGATTTCGCATTAGACTTGTTCCTGTTGTACTGTGATATTACTTTGTTGCTGAAAACAACTCTTTCAGCAACCAGTACAATACAGTAGTACCTTAACTTGCAAGCTTAATTTGTTATGTGAATGGAGCTCTTAACTCTAAACCAGGGGTTCCCAAACTTTTTGACTCGAAGGGCGCATTGGTTCGAAAAAATGTGGCCGGGGGCCGGGCTGTACACATATATATATATATATATATATATATATATACCGTATTTTTCGGAGTATAAGTCGCACCGGAGTATAAGTCGCACCTGCCGAAAATGCATAACAAAGAAGGAAAAAACATATATAAGTCGCACTGGAGTATAAATCGCATTTTTTGGGGAAATTTATTTGATAAAACCCAACACCAAGAATAGACATTTGAAAGGCAATTTAAAATAAATAAAGAATAGTGAACACCAGGCTGAATAAGTGTATGTTATATGAGGCATAAATAACCAACTGAGAACGTGCCTGGTATGTTAATGTAACATATTATGGTAAGAGTCATTCAAATAACTATAACATATAGAACATGCTATACGTTTACCAAACAATCTGTCACTTCTAATCGCTAAATCCCATGAAATCTTATACGTCTAGTCTCTTACGTGAATGAGCTAAATAATATTATTTGATATTTTACGCTAATGTGTTAATAATTTCAAACATAAGTCGCTCCTGAGTATTAAGTCGCACCCCCGGCCAAACTATGAAAAAAACTGCGATTTATAGTTCGAAAAATACGGTATATATATATATATATATATATATATATATATATATATATATATATATATATATATATACAGTCGCAATCAAACGTTTACATACATAGGCTGTCTTGAGTTTCCAATAATTTCTACAACTCTTATTTTTTTGTGATAGAGTGATTAGAGCACATACTTGTTGGTCACAAAAAAACATTCATGAAGTTTTGTTTTTTTATGAATTTATTATGGGTCTACTGAAAATGTGACCAAATCTGCTGGGTCAAAAGTATACATACAGCAATGTTAATATTTAGTTACATGTCCCTTGGCAAGTTTCACTGCAATAAGGCGCTTTTGGTAGCCATCCACAAGCTTCTGGCAAGCTTTTGGTTACATTTTTGACCACTCCTCTTGACAAAATTGGTGCAGTTCAGCTAAATTTGTTGGTTTTCTGACATGGACTTGTTTCTTCAGCATTGTCCACACAAATTCAGGATTTTGAGAAGGCCATTCTAAAACCTTAATTCCAGCCTGATTTAGCCATTCCTTTACCACTTTTGATGTGTGTTTGGGGTCATTGTCCTGTTGGAACACCCAACATGATTTTGGTTGTCCTGAAGAATTTGGAGGTAATCCTCCTTTTTCATTGTCCCATTTACTCTCTGTAAAGCACCAGTTCCATTGGCAGAAAAACAGGCTTGGAAACTGTTTTAGTCATTCCTAGCTGAATATCAGGTCCCGCCCGCCTCTCACAGCATCTTCCCTATCTGAATCGCTCCCACTGCCCTCTAGTCCTTCACTCTCACTTTCCTCATCCACAAATCTTTCATCCTCGCTCAAATTAATGGGGAAATCGTCGCTTTCGCGGTCCGAATCGCTCTCGCTGCTGGTGGCCATGATTGTAAACAATGTGCAGATGTGAGGCGCTCCACAACCTGTGATGTCACGCTACTCGTCTGCTACTTCCGGTACAGGCAAGGCGTTTTTATCAGCGACCAAAAGTTGCGAACTTTATCGTCGATGTTCTCTACTAAATCCTTTCAGCAAAAATATGGCAATATCGCAAAATGATCAAGTATGACACATAGAATGGACCTGCTATCCCCGTTTAAATAAGAAAATTGCATTTCAGTAGGCCTTTAAATTCATTAGTACCACATAACTTTATTAGTAAAGTAAATCCAAGTGTTATTTCTATAGTATTATGCCTTGGTAAGATATGATGTGAGGGGTGGACTATTTGTTTGTCAGGTACCATAGCATCAAAACAGATTAAAAAAGCCTCAGTAATCGGGCGGTTCACTGGTAGGAATGAGAGGCGCCATCTACATTCACGCCACGCCTTCCTGTCGTGTAATCTACTCTCCTTGTGACAGCACAGCGGAAGGCCTCTGGTGGGAGCGCGCCTATCCATCTCACTAGCCCAATCTGCCTCCCCAGTTTGGTTCCGCATGAGCACTCGACTGCTGTGACTAATTAAATAAAGCGATGTGCCCTCTGCTTCCTGTTAGCCATGGCAAGGTTAGTGCACGGCGACGGGTGGAGCAACAAGAGCAAGGGGGGGGCGCTACCAGCACGGCCCCAAAGCTTGTGTCAATATTTAGGTCCACCACACAACAGAACGCCCGTGTTATATGATATTAACCTCAGGTGTTCACTCTTGTTTTCATTTCTTCCACAGCCATGACACCTCTGAAGAGCTAAGGCCAAGAGACCGAGGGTGAGTTTGATGCGTTCACCTGTGTCTTTGTGTTCTAGTCTGGGTTTTTTTGTTGTTGTTGTTGGTTTTTTTCCAATTGCCCTCCAGGAAAATGTCTCCCGAGGTTACGGGTAAGTGCCGCTGTAATGAGGCTCGGCGGCATTAATTCAGCAGACAGAAGTATGAGATGTCTTGACATTTTTGATTTCACGAATCACAGAGTTGATGTGAGGTTTTCTGTTTTTATTAGATTAAATAAACAAACAAAACGTCTTTTTTTTTTTTCCCCGGCTAGAGTCAAGCCTCTTGATTAATTGTAAACACGAAAGGTATGAGTCATAGACTCCGGGTTTTTGTCTGAAAACTATTTATTAGTCGGTTTGCAAAAGCCCCGCCGGCCGATTTGTGACATTTTGGAGGGGACTTAGAACTAATCTTCAACATCACCTCCATTCCAACCCCAAACTTCAGTATTAAAGGAGATCAACTTCTTAAAGAGATCTTACAAACTGCCTGTTTGATAAAAGGTGGAACGTCCTCAGCCAAAGAAAGTCAAGATGCCTTCAGGGAGAGAAAGCCGCCTTGTTTCCCTGAATTACTTTGAAACCAAGTTGAGATGCGTCCTGCTTATGTGCAATGTTAAGGGTACAGTCAGAATATACAGCCATTAAAGCTTGGGTCACCACATGGCATGGAGTTACTTTTTTTAATGGTGAACAACTTTATGATCACTCTACAGCCATAAAGTTGCTTGTGCAGCAAGTATAAAACAGCCATCAGGATAGCAATATTCAATGATATCGCATTGCATGAAAAATAGTGTGAACAAAAATCGTTACGCAAAAAGTTGATTTAATCAAATGCAGAATGTATCAGGTGTTTTTCAAAGCTGGGATAAGCTAAGTTATATTATTGAACTAGAATCATATTAGCATTGGACAGTATATTGTAACAGTAATAATAATAAAAAATTGTACGTCTGCATGCTGTCTGTGTTTTATAATTAAGTATTTTAGTAAATAAAACCCCGGAAGACAAAATAATTTGTCTTCGTGGCGGTCAACCCTTCCAGATCCTTTTTTTTGTTTGTTTTGTTCTGTCCAGCTACTCAGACAAATCATATTGTTGATGTAGATACTTCTCTTGTTGCCTTATTTGTATTTGACTTTATTAAATGGATTTATGCTATTATTTGGTGCAGGCGGGCCGGAGCAGGAGGGGATAGAAAGAGGAAAAAAGGAAGACAGAGGGGGAAATTGCGGCGATAAGACAAAGAGACAACAACAATAACAACAACAGAACAGCATCAGCGAATATGCATGTACAAATATGATGGTAAAAGTGATAGTAAAGAAGCAGTTAGTGAAATAAATATTAATGACACAGACATGACAATGAACATTATTATACTACAAATAGAGCAATAAAAATACCAACAGAAATAGCACTATTGTTAATGAATAACAACAATAATTACTCTGTTATCAACAATACAATTGTTCAAATGCAACAATACATATATGTAATGATAACTTGAAATACAAAAGAAAGCAGATAAATGGAGGGGAAGAAAGAGAAGCAAACTATAGTAACCTTGTAGATTGTTATAGTAACAATAGGTTAAGCTTTGTCAATGTGCCACGTGTTACCCAGTTTTCCCTAGGGCAACAACGTTAAATTATGTTTGATGAAATGTGATTATATGCATGAGTGTATGTATGCATATGTGCTTGCATATGTACAGAATGTGTATATGTATGTTTGTACAGTGAATGTATATGTACAGTATGTATATACGTATGTTTGTACAGTGAATGTATATATGTACAGTATGTGTATATGTATGTTTGTACAGTGAACGCATATGTACAGTATGTATATATGTATGTTTGTACAGTGAATGTGCGTGTGGATGATCCAATCACAGGGTTTGGAGAAAGAAAGGAGCCTTTTCATTGCCTGACACGATATATAGTGAAGCGCGTGCGCGGTGCGAACTTGTTGTCAGTAAAGCAAGGCCGCCGAACAAAGATCGCAATTCCCGCGCTTGCCTTTACAGCATATACTGCTAAAAAAAAAAAAAAGATTAAATCACAGGTAGAAAAGAAAGACGCCGTACGTGTAAAAAAACAAAGAAGAGCCAAAACTGGAATAAATATTGGTCCGGCGTATTCAAGATGGAGGGTATTGAGGGCCAGTCTTGGACTAATTTTGGACGCACAAGTGGCTGTTTTCCTTCTAGACAGATAGTCTAATGTTCCATTATGCTATATTTTGTGTGTATTCTTTTGCGTGGGTACGTGTGTTACCGATACTCTGCAACAAAATACCAACTAGGGGATCCTTCGATGCAACTTCAGACTGTCAACAACCTACGTGTGTGCACGTACAGCTCTTGTGCGCAATTTCATGCATTTCCAGAGAGGAAGAGACGAGGGGCAGGATTTACAGTTGAATTGTGCCAGGTGACACAAGATTCAAGTACCCCAGCTTTAATGGATACGGTGTTTTATTAAATGTGAGGTTTTTATTTATATGAATGCATTTTTATATTTTTGCATTTCATTAAAGCAGTAGTTCGCAAACATTTTTCTCCAGGTAACACCTCAGAAAACACTTGGCTTTTCAAGTACCATCATAATGACCAGCATTAAAATACAGTTGCGTAGTAGGCCTAAGTATTGATTAAAAACAAGGCAGAGGTTTTATTTATTATGTATATTTAAAATGTTTGGCCACTGTAACATTAGACACCGTTTGAACAGTAACACTGTGATTGAATATAGGAAAATAAAACACTGTACTTAACTAATGAGTCAAATAAAAATATTGCAGATAAAAGTTTAATGAACATTGTACTAAAATAAATATTTGTATTTATTTTTCATTGTTACCCGCAGCTTTCTCCGCCAATGTTCGTCTTTGTTTACATGTGTTCTGCGTCTTGATTGGCTAGGAGGCTGGGAAAGGTTGGACGTAGCCGAAGAATGTCGAGAACATTCGCTTCCCTTGCGTGTTCAGTGGTTAAAAAAATATGTTTTTTTGGCGTTAACTACAGCCTACAGTAGTCTTATTGTAACGACTTCAATTGAAGGCTGATAAATGTTGGCTTACCACAGTTTGAGAATGACTGCATTTAGGTAATATACTGCAATATCTTATGAATTAGATCTTTTTTTTAATTGGCCACTTGAGCAAATCAGATGCCCATATCTGCTGTACTGATTTTCTTTGCAAAAGAGAAGTGTGGAATATCTCTTGTAGCCTTATTTGTATTTGACTTTATGACATTTTTGGGTACATTTAGTGTTTGGCGCATCCTCTTACAGTATATATTATATCTAGTACAACACCGTTGCAGCGCAGGCAGCCAGCTGCAGCCCAAAGCGGCGCAGCTCTGTGGTCAGCGTGTCGCACTAGGGGGGGTGAAGCGGCAAATGCGTGGGATGGGGGGCATGGTAGTGTCCGTGGATGCGTGTGTGTCCATAAGCCCGGGGCATCGCTTTGTCTGGCATCACCATCTTGGTCCCTCATTCCGCAGTGTCGTCACGATAACACGGCAGGTTGCTATGGAGACGACCGTGATCTTGTCCCAAAACAAAGTCAACAATCGGCAGGTGTCCTTGAGGGAAGGGGGGGGAGCAATTTCAAAGTGGCTCACTGCAGCGATTTCCTGTTGGAGTTTCCAGCAGCTGTCTTGTGCGAGGCCGGTGCGGAGCGTGGGGCTGAAATGCAGATTAGGATGTTTGGGTTCAAACGAGCAGATACATTCCAATACCTGTCTACTCTTTTTGTTTGTTCCTGGTCTTCAAATTAATAATATTGTTGCCTTGCAGAGCGGAAAGCTTTGCCGAGATGTTATCCAGTTTGCGATTTAGTTCAGGAATCGGTACAGTGCCTACAGCCCTGCCCATGACGGCTTCTGGGTGCCTTGAAAAGCTGCCCTCATCCTCCAAATGTGTCGATATACCAGGGCCACACTCAATCTAATCAGCAGATGCCCTGTTATCATACTTCCGAATAGGTAGAATACTTTGATATTATCAACAGAAAGAATCGCAAAGCACATGACCCTCCCACACGTCCATCATGAGTCCAGCAGCAAAAGTCCTCCGAACCTGAACTTCTTGTCAAAAAAAATCCTGTTAATTGCATTTGAAGACCAGTCCATAAATTCCATGTTTAACTTCGAGAACAACGCAGAGAGAGGCTCCCAGAAAGTTGAGACAAGATTAGACGGAAAAAAATAAGCAAGCAGGAAAAATTAAGGGAGAGGGAAGGGAAGTGTCCGCCTTCTTTGAGAGCAAGCAAGAAATGTATAAAAAAGTATATGTGTATTGTTACACATTGTTGTTTCTGGTTCGTCTATCCAAGAAACAAACATAGTTTTGATTAGACAGCTGATGTGTGCAGACAGATTTGGTTTGTTTAAAATGACACAAAATGTACGGAGAAGTTGCAAGCATTCAACATCAAAATTATGCAAGCCGCGCATCAATTTTGGGAACTGATTGAATTTGCCTGAATTGCCACGATCAGGAAATCTTGGACGGATTTCAGTGTGAAATAAAACTGTTTTACACCCTCTGTTTTTTCAACAGACCCCATATAGCCTTTTCTCATTTGCTTTTTTCCTCCATGTTGAAGTGTTCCGCAGGTTTTGCTTACAGCGGCACTTTCTCTTTAAACTCGACTGTAAATTTCAGCTTTACAGATGCCGTGTCAACTTTGTGGGTGTGCTGTGGTAATTGAGGTATGCCACCATACTTGGGGGCACTACTTCTTGAGTTAGGTGTAAAAGTGTATTTTGGTGTTTATTTATTCAACAGCATGACATAAATAGTGTAGAATTGGGGAGTGGAGTCTATTCTATTTTAGTAAATATGTGATCATAATGTATGTTTAATCAAAGGGTAAAAGGCAACTGTGTTTTTCAGCTCTATTCATTGCAAGGTAATATGGACTTTCAGTACCCTGGACAGCTCCACCCGCGCATAAATGTCTTAGTACTGCTGCTGTCCTTAGTACTACTTTTCTTCAGCAAGAGTACAGCACAGGCCAACTACTTTATGACGGAAGGACTGATGTCAAACTGGATTAAAACAAGCCACCATTACAGGGCCCATCATCTAGAATTGCCATCAAATTCAAATTCAATGACTCCCTTTGAATGTGGCATCAATGCAAGGACAGGGGGCACATCAGGAGGTGGAAGTGGCCTCTTTTGGCTCAGCGTGGTCTGACTCATGGGTGGCCTCTGGCAAGGGTACACATGGCGAGAAAGAGAGAGAGAGAGACCTCCTTCAGTTTGCAGTCCACTTCGTTTGAGTCCAAAAGCCATCACACGTCAGCACTGTAGAACACGACCCGGTCATACCCAATGTACGTTCATTTTGAGAAGACGCAGGATGTCACATTCCTGATAGCATAACCTCTCTCTGTGATTGCCCAATGTGAGGTTTGGGCCAGTACATGACAGTGTTCTCGAGGGTTTCACCCACTCAGGCTTATTGATGTCTAGTGGAATCTTTTTCCCTTGTAGTCATCCAGTATTATACAGTTGTTAGTTGAGGGTGGCTGTCTTTTATATGTTAATTGTGTAGTTTGATCAGAATTATGAGAGGAGATACATCCTCTTAAAGGATTTTGATCCACTGCTGTCATGCATAATGCAAAACATACCTTATAAGATCTCAAATGAGCAAATATTAGGGGTTAACGAGTGTTTTCTTGTTTTTACGTTTCATTATCTACTGTAGTTAGCAGTAGGGATAGGTACTAAATGTAGTACTTTTTTATAGGTACTTACCAAATTCCGTTAATGAAAAATCCAATGGTTGCATATTTTGATATCTTTGTTGCGCAGGATGGCGCTACCCGGCCGGCTTAAATACTTGGTGGGAAACAAGCACTCAGAGAGACCTTATCCTGACTGCCTTCTGACAGCCTACTCAGTGGCCTAGTGGTTAGAGTGTCCGCCCTGAGATCGGTAGGTTGTGAGTTCAAACCCCGGCCGAGTCATACCAAAGACTATAAAAATGGGACCCATTACCTCCTTGCTTGGCACTTAGCATAAAGGGTTGGAATTGGGGTTTAAATCACCAAAAATTATTCCCAGGCGCGGCCACCGCTGCTGCTGCCCACTGCTCCCCTCACCTCCCAGGGGGTGAACAAGGGGATGGTTCAAATGCAGAGGACACGTTTCACCACACCTCGTGTGTGTGTGACAATCATTGGTACTTTAACTTTAAGTAATGTTACAATTTCCAATGCCAACAAAGTAAGTATGCCTGATAGAAGGCACTCAAAAGTACACAAAGGCTTCACTTTTAAAATGCGCTAGCTGGATGCTGATTTACATTAGATATGCCATATACATGCTACTGATTAGCATTAGCGATTTTTACTCAATCACCAAATTTGGTGATCCAAATAACTTGTAAATAAATGCGATCAAAAGTCGGCCGACAATGGAGCCTAAGGGAGTCGCTCTATTCCGCCTACAAAAAGCTCTAAAATAACATCTGACCACCTCCATCAAGGTTTTATAAACATGCTGTAAGTTTTTATATAACGTAATAACAGACATATTCATAATAATATGTAATATTTGCGTATTTTGATCATTTTAAGCATACGGCAGCAAATTAATTTGAAAAAAAAAAAGGTGTGACAACGATAGCTTTTCCTTTGACATCATTACTGATTATTACTCACTACGGACATCATGAGAACCACCAAACGTAATAAAACATCACTTACTGTACAAGGTTGGCTGTCTACAGGATGCCGACTGATAGAATATTGTTATATTCCCGTTTAGATGAAGAATTACTCAACCAAGCGTCTTTTCGTGTCTTTCTCGCCATCTCTAAATTGGATGAAAAAGTTAACCAACTGGTCGGATTATGTCCTAATCTTTCTACTGTCCAGGTGAGGGTGCATGATTAATGATTTGGAATAAACTTTCACAAGCTCTGAGTCGAGAAAGCACCTCACCAGCTGATCATGTCACATAGGCACACACGCTAGTGATCACGGAGCTGCTACAAATAGTTTGTCTGCGTTAGCACTTATAATAACAATATCACTAATACTTGGTTGATATTCAAGTCACAAAATGTAAATGGAGTATTGTTGGCGCATTTTGGATGGCATTTTAGAGGCTTCATGGCCGGAATAGAGGACCTCCTATTGGCTTAATTTCAAGCAGACTTTTGTTTACGTTTTTTTAAGAGGTAAAATGCATTAAAAAAAAGACATCCATATTCTTGGCTCTCATAATAATTGTGAACGATAGGCAAAATTCCAAAAAAAAGTGCAGTTCCCCTTTTACACATTGCATCATTTAATTCCACAATTTGATTTACTAAAGGTTTTAAGTGTTGTACGTGCATGCAAATGTTTTAAATTACATTTGTCTACCAGGTGATGTTTGTCTACGTTTGTCCACATTCTTAGGTAGCAATATCCATGTAATTGGGAAAAATCACATTAGGATATTCTTGATACTGAAGAAGGAAAACTGAATTACAATACAGCCTTTGAAGATATTCGATGACATAATAAAACTTGATTACTTTGTACTACCATTCAAATACACTATATTGCCAAAAGTATTTGGTAACCTGCCTCGACTCACATATGAACTTGAAGTTCCATCCCATTCCTAACCCATAGGGTTCAATATGATGTCGGTCCACCTTTTTCAGCTATTAGAGTTTCAACTCTTCTAGGAAGGCTGTCCACAAGGTTGCGGAGTGTGTTTATAGGAATTTTCTACCATTCTTCCAAAAGCGCATTGGTGAGGTCACACACTGATGTTGGTCGAGAAGGCCTGGCTCTCAGTCTCCGTTCTAATTCATCCCAAAGGTGTTTTATCGGGTTCCGGTCAGGACTCTGTGCAGGGCAGTCAAGTTCATCCACACCAGACTCTGTCATCCATGTCTTTATGGACCTTGCTTTGTGCACTGGTGCACAGTCATGTTGGAAGAGGAAGGGGCCCGCTCCAAACTGTTCCCACAAGGTTGGGAGCATGGAATTGTCCGAAATGTTTTGGTATCCTGGAGCATTCAAAGTTCCTTTCACTGGAACTAAAGGGCCAAGCCCAACTCTTGAAAAACAACCCCACACCATAATTCCTCCTCCACCAGATTTCACACTCAGCACAATGCAGATTGCCAGATGGAAAAAACGTGATTCATCAGTCCAGAGAACGCGTCTCCACTGCTCTAGAGTCCAGTGGCGACGTGCTTTACGTCTCTGCATCCGGTGCTTTGTATTGGACTTGGTGATGTATGGCTTAGATGCAGCTGGTCGGCCATGGAAACCCATTATGCGTACTGTACGTGGGTTAACTGGAAGGTCACATGAAGTTTGGAGCTATGTAGCAACTGACTGTGCAGAAAGTCTTTGCACTATGAGCTTCAGCATCAGCTGACCCCTCTCTGTCAGTTTACGTGGCCTACCACTTGGTGGCTGAGTTGCTGTTGTTGCCAAACTCTTCACTTTTCTTATAATAAAGCCGACAGTAGACTTTGGAATATTTAGGAGCGAGGAAATTTCACGACTGGATTTGTTGCATAGCTGGCATCCTAGGCTATGACAGTTCCACGCTGGAATTCACTGAGCTCCTGAGAACAGCCCATTATTTCACAAATGTTTGTAGAAACAGTCTCCATGCCTAAGTGCTTGATTTTATACACCTGATTCTGATCATTTGGATGGGTGGCCAAACACTTTTGGCAATATAGTGTATATCAGGGGTCACCAACGCTGTGCCCATGGGCACCAGGTAGCCCGTGAGGACCAGATGAGTCGCCCGCTGGCCTGTTCTAAAAATAGCTCAAATAGCAGCACTTACCAGAGAGCTGCCTCTATTTTTTTTAATTTTATTTATTTACTAGCAAGCTGGTCTCGCTTTGCTCAACATTTTTAATTCTAAGAGAGACAAAACTCAAATAGAATTTGAAAATCCAAGAAAATATTTTAAAGACTTGGTCTTCACTTGTTTAAATAAATTCATTTATATTTTTACTTTGCTTCTTATAACTTTCAGAAAGACAATTTTAGAGAAAAAAATACAACCTTAAAAATGATTTCAGGATTTTTAAACACAAATACCTTTTTACCTTTTAAATTCCTTCCTCTTCTTTCCTGACAATTTAAATCAATGTTCAAGTAATTTTTTTTTTTTTATTGTAAAGAATAATAAATACATTTTAATTTAATTCTTCATTTTAGCTTCTGTTTTTTCGACGAAAAATATTTGTGAAATATTTCTTCAAACTTATTATGATTAAAATTCAAAAAAAATATTCTTGCAAATCTAGAAATACTGTAGAATCAAATTTAAATCTTATTTCAAAGTCTTTTGAATTTCTTGGTATATATTCTAACAAAGTGCAGATTGGATTTTAACCTATTTAAAACATGTCATCAAAATTCGAAAATTAATCTTAATTAGGAAAAATGACTAATGATGTTCCAGAGTACAACACACTAGTTAACAGTGTGTTGTTAATGCCAGGCTTCCCACTAACTGACAAAGAAACAGATAACAGATTTGGTGTCCAGTTCAAAGTGTGACATGATTTATTTAAAAATTTGAGAGTTGACTTTTGTATTTTACATGAGTTATTATTTGTACAAACATGGTGCAAAGTAATTCATGATTTGTTAAAAAATGTTAGTGACTAGCTAGTTAAAATGGGATATTGTGATATCACAAGACTGTCTTAGAAGTGATCATTTGAAAATGTTCAATTTGAAAAATGTGCACTTAGAGAAAATATAAAAATAAAGTGTTGCATATTGATATTTATCTGTTTCTATATATATTTATTGTGAGAAATCATTAAGATGATCAGTGTTTCCACAAAGATAAATATCATTAATTATTAATAATAACATAGAGTTAAAGGGGAACATTATCACCAGACCTATGTAAGCGTCAATATATACCTTGATGTTGCAGAAAAAAGACCTTTTTTTTTTTTAACCGATTTCCAAACTCTAAATGGGTGAATTTTGGCGAATTAAACGCCTTTCTTATATTCGCTCTCGGAGCGATGACGTCACAACGTGACGTCGCATCGGGAAGCAATCCGCCATTTTCTCAAACACCGAGTCAAATCAGCTCTGTTATTTTCCGTTTTTTCGACTGTTTTCCGTACCTTGGAGACATCATGCCTCGTCGGTGTGTTGTCGGAGGGTGTAACAACACGAACAGGGACGGATTCAAGTTGCACCAGTGGCCCAAAGATGCGAAAGTGGCAAGAAATTGGACGTTTGTTCCGCACACTTTACCGACGAAAGCTATGCTACGACAGAGATGGCAAGAATGTGTGGATATCCTGCGACACTCAAAGCAGATGCATTTCCAACGATAAAGTCAAAGAAATCTGCCGCCAGACCCCCATTGAATCTGCCGGAGTGTGTGAGCAATTCAGGGACAAAGGAACCTCGCTAGCACGGCAAGCAATGGCGGCAGTTTGTTCCCGCAGACGAGCGAGCTAAACCCCCTGGATGTCTTGGCTCACACCGTCCCGAAGATGATCAAGAGAAGAATATCGACCCCAGCTTCCCTGGCCTGCTGACATGAGGGTATGTCTACAGAATATATTAATTGATGAAAATTGGGCTGTCTGCACTCTCAAAGTGCATGTTGTTGCCAAATGTATTTCATATGCTGTAAACCTAGTTCATAGTTGTTAGTTTCCTTTAATGCCAAACAAACACATACCAATCGTTGGTTAGAAGGCGATCGCCGAATTCGTCCTCGCTTTCTCCCGTGTCGCTGGCTGTCGTGTCGTTTTCATCGGTTTCGCTTGCATACGGTTCAAACCGATATGGCTCAATAGCTTCAGTTTCTTCTTCAATTTCGTTTCCGCTACCTGCCTCCACATTACAACCATCCGTTTCAATACATTCGTAATCTGTTGAATCGCATAAGCCGCTGAAATCCGAGTCTGAATCCGAGCTAATGTCGTTATAGCTTGTTGTTCTTTCCGCCATGTTTGTTTGTGTTGGCTTCACTATGTGACGTCACAGGAAAATGGACGGGTGGTTAAAATCAGGCACTTTGAAGCTTTTTTTAGGGCTATTGCGTGATAGGTAAAATTTTGAAAAAAACTTCGAAAAATATAATAAGCCACTGGGAACTGATTTTTAATGTTTTTAACAATTTTGAAATTGTGATAATGTTCCCCTTTAAAGGTAAATTGAGCAAATTGGCTATTTCTGGCAATTTATTTAAGTGTGTATCAAACTGGTAGCCCTTCGCATTAATCAGTACCCAAGACGTAGCTCTTGGTTTCAAAAAGGTTGGTGACCCCTGGTGTATATTGTCCCATTCCGAGTGGTTAACGTGTTACTTTTTTATGTTTTTTTGGGAATGGTAAAATGCTACTTGCTGGTATTGTTAATACTCTTTTGGAAAATGGGATTCTAAATCCAAACCAATCTTAGGTTGTTTAACCTCAGAAGTTCCGATTTTTTTTTTTTTTTCTTAACCGAGTCCAAGTCAGCAGCAGGGTGGCCTGGATCAGCTGCAGCTACATTCATACAGCTGGAGCCGAGCATTCATTTATGACAGAGTTCAAGCGGTGATGGACCGCCTAACCCTCGGTGAGTGACTCGGCAGGACCGACCCCATGTTCACTCAGCCGTGGCTTGTTCCCTGGAAGCGGTGCTTAAGCCTGCGTGAGGCCTAAAAAGTACAGAATATTTTTTTTTGGGAGGAGGGAAAGTGCAGTGGACATGAGAGTATAATAGAAAATGATATTTTAAAGCTATTCCCTTTTTGGTTTCCTGGTTAGTTTGTAGACAAACAAACAAATATTGTGCGCCTATTTCTGACCACAAGTATTGCAGTGGAGGAAGGCAATAATAGATGACAAAATGAAAGTATGGCGCCACGCTGTATCAGTGCGGCGATGTGCTTCTAACTCTTACTTTAATAACCGTCGGTTTGGTGTCAGTTGCGTGCATACTTTTCATTACAGGCTTGGCCAGTTACAGCTTGTTTTTATTACACCCTGATTGGTCATCGCTATAAAGCGGAAGCGCGCGGCGCGAGCAGAAGATGATGGAAAATACCGAATGTAATTTCCTGTAACTAGCCAAAATAAAGTCTGGCCAGTAGGAGTCAGAGAAAGGGCATTAGTCATTACCGTAGTATCCACTGACCTTCACCGAGGCTGTTATTGACCGCTAATATCCTACACACCTTCTCGACCTCTCTGCTGCTGAATCATCTCTGATCAATTATTCTAATATTTGTGTGGCACTTTTTGCTATCGATTAGCGGTTTTATGCAGAGTGTGGCGTATCTTATTTAATCAAGCCAGGCCCTGCATTTGATTAAGTGGTTTTAGGAGTGGAGGGGCACTTTGTTTTCATAAAGCACCGCCTTATCGATACATGTTCATCCGTGAATTATGCCTACGCACTCAAAACTTTTATGGCTTCATTACCGGCAGCCGAGTGCAGGCGACATTGTGAGTGGCTATCTGCAACACACACAGATGTTTGTTTGTAGGTCTTCTCGTATATTGTACCGGTTATTGCTTTTTCAGGCTGAGGTAATAGCTTGTAGTCTTGGGTAAACACAAGCTCTGCATGCAGTGCATTCGGTCAACTGCGAACGCCATCGTCCAAACCCTGTTGACCGAGACCACTTCAAGAAGTGCACTGCAAAAAGTATGTGTTCAAAAACAAGAAAAAAAAATACAAAAATTAGGGGTACCGTATTTTTCGGAGTATAAGTCGCTCCAAGGGATAAGTCGCACTGGAGTAAAAGTCGCATTTTTGGGGGAAATTTATTTGATAAAACCCAACACCAAGAATAGACATTTGTAAGGCAATTTAAAATAAATAAAGAATAGTGAACAGGCTGAATAAGTGTACGTTATATCAGTGTTTTTCAACCAAGGCACATTTTTTTCATAAAAAAAAAATACGGAGGCACACCACCAGCAGAAAAGGTTAAAAAATGAAACTCCACCAGGTTGTCATGCCTTATTTTTGAGTGTGTTGTTGTTTCCTGTGTGTAGTGCTTTAGTTCCTGTCTTGCGCTGTTAATTTGGTGACCCTTCCTTTGAGTGCTATTGCCCACACCTGCTTTGTTTTTGCAATCAAGACTATTTCAGTTGTGCGTACGCTATCCTTCTTTGTGGGGACATTGTTGATTGTCGTGTTGTTTATGGATGTACTTTGTGGACGCCGTCGCCCTGCTCTACACGCTGTAAGTTTTTGCTGTCATCCAGCATTCTGGTTTTTTTTTTTACTTTGTAGCCAGTTCAGTTTTACTTTTGTTTTGCATAGCCATACTTCAGTGCCTTTTCCTAGCGGGACTTGCCTCCAATATTGTTGTCCGGATGGAAATCGGGAGAATGGTTGAGATTTTCGGGAGGGGCATTGAAATTCGGGAGTCTCCCGGGAATATCGGGAGCTTGAAACCGATACCGCTTATTTCCGATATTACATTTTAAGCATTTATCGGCAGATAATATCGGCAGGCAGATATTATCGGACATCTCTAGTTAATATGCAGGTCATGTAAATGAGGCGTTGTTGGCAGTTTTTGAATGTTTTGTAGAGCGCTTTATTGGCGTAGTGGATTAATTCCATCACCTGCATTGTTAGCCGCCTCATACTCGCAGTTTTTCACTGTTTAGAATGCACAGAAAAGGGAAAGATGTGTGTTCTTGTCTCACAGAGGGATGATGTAAGATGGGGAAATTAAAACAAAAGTGCACTTCCTCTTTAAAGTGACAGTAAAAAAGCAGTATCGAGTTTGCATGTTCTCCCCGTGACTGCGTGGGTTCCCTCCGGGTACTCCGGCTTCCTCCCACCTCCAAAGACATGCACCTGGGGATAGGTTGATTGGCAACACTAAATTGGCCCTAGTGTGTGAATGTGAGTGTGAATGTTGTCTGTCTATCTATCTGTGTTGGCCCTGCGATGAGTTGGCGACTTGTCCAGGGTGTACCCCGCCTTCCGCCCGAATGCAGCTGAGATAGGCTCCAGTACCCCCCGCGACCCCAAAAGGGACAAGCGGTAGAAAATGGACGGATGGAAGTATCTAAGGAAATGTTTTGGTATGTCTGTCCTTTGCTCTGCTCTCTCCCTCAATGTGTGTGTAACAACAGCGCTCTTTAAAAGTATATTTTAGAAGCTTTTTTGTGAAATTTAAAGGGGACCTATGATGAAATCTGTCTTTTCTGACGTATGCATGTTGGATACTCGTGTTAAACGATGTCAAAGAATCCAAAAATAAAGAGCAAGCATTTAGGCGTGTGCTTGCATGCAGTTTTGGATGCCTCTTTTCACGGGGTTGTGCAGTCTGGCAACAGGATGACGTCAAAGCAAGCTGGATGTGCTTATTTGGACAATAAATCTAGCTCCAACCAGGGGGAGAGAAGCTCATCCCCTTTGCTTCAGGCAATGAGGAAACACAAAAAAGTTCAAATAAAGTATGATTTTCATGTAATTTTGTCATGCACACAGCGATATGCAACACAAATTCTGCCAATAGCAGCTTTTTTTTTTACTGCTTGTCTGATCTATTGGTGAGTGTGCAGGTGTACCTAATGATATGACCGGAGAATCTACTGTATATATAAAGTTTTTGAAGTTCATATTCGACTGTGTGGACAAAAATAGCGGTGAGGACTTGAAGATATATTTAAAAAGTTTACATTGATACTTTTTAAGAGGGCAGGGTGTGGTTTCAATCGCAATCTGGGAACGCCTCCACAAACGGCCAGTTTACAGACACGCTCAAAAAATGGGTTAAAAAAGTGACTGTGGAGGAAAGTGTACACAAAATTGGAACACAAACCTTATCCAAAGCAGGGGTTCTTAACTTTATTGACTCCGAGGCCCAACTTTTTTTACTGGAGGGGGGCCCACTTAAATATTACACAGAATTGGAAATCTTACTCTTGATTTTAATTATATTAAAATAATTATATCTGACCTACTTACAGCTTAACAGGATAAAAGCTGTCAAATGATATGATACCGTGTGTTAATCACAAATATTATTATGAAGGCTTAGGTCAGGCTGATTACAAAATAAAAACTAATCAAAAATACTGCAAAAGAAGGGACTCATCTCAACAGATGACAAAAAAATGACATTGTCACACAGTGCTGAAATAAATAAACTCAAACTCAATTAATAGTAAATAATAATATGTTTCTTAAATAATCTGTAAATAAAATTAAAGTGCTAATGGAAATACAGCTTCACCACTTTAGTCATAATTTTTGCGCTTAAGAAACTTCTCTATAACTTTAGATCGAGACTTTTCCTGTTTGATATTATATTGTCACCCCGAAAGGGACAAGCGGTAGAAAATGGATGGATTACTGCCACAAGTGGTGGAAAAGTGTATTACAACTGAGTACCACGGCGGCCCATACGGACGCTGCCGACAAGTTGGCCCTGCGATGAGGTGGCGACTTGTCCAGGTTGTACCCCCCAAAAATGGGCCCTAAGGTCAAGAAACGCTGTTATACACCACGAGGAATGGTAATTAATATTTAAAAAAACATTCATTATAGGTCCCCTTTAAACAGTTTGATATAGCAGAATATAAAAATAATGTACGTGTTCAACCCTGCAATGGCATTTTGGTTTGGAGAATTGCGAAACTGCACAATTAAGTCCTTACTTTATGTATTTCTATATGCAGACTTTGGTCCCATGACAATAATACCAGACGTTGGCCTCTATGTAAGGGTAGAAAATAACACAAGATATGCAACATTGGCTAAAATAAGTAGCCCTGTGTGGTTGGTGGTTGGCTCTTTAGCGCCGCCCTAGTAACTTTCTCTTTCAGAGATGTGTGAAAATAGAAAAAGATGAAGAAATAAATATATTTCTTGTTTTAATATATTTTCTGTAGGAGAACAAATATGACACAAACCTTCCTAATTGTTAGACATCCCACTGTTTATGCTTCACTGATGAGAGTATTTGGCGAGCGCCGTTTTGTCCTACTAATTTCAGCAATCCTTGAACCCATCGTAGTTTGTTTACATGTACAACTTTCTCCGATGCTGCCACAGAGACATGTTTTATGACACTTCTTCTTTGTCTCATTTTGTCCACCAAACTTTTTATTCTGTGCGTGAATGCACAAAGGTGAGCTTTGTTGATATTATTGACTTGTTGGAGTGGTAGTCAGGCTTATTTGGTCAGTGCATGACAGCAAGCTAATCAATGCTAACATGCTATTTAGGCTAGCTGTACGTACAGTACATATTGCATCATTATGCCTCGTTTGTAGGTATATTTGAGCTCTTTTAATTTCCTTAATGTCCTCTGTGTATTTAATTTATATTTGCATGTCTCATGACACATTATCTGCATGTAATATTGGCTGCATTTCTGATAGTTGTTTGTGTGCCATGTTGTTCCAGACCACAGCAAACGTTTAACCAGCTCGCAACGATTGTAATAAATCCATCAGAAGAAGACAGCCTGCCGTTTCCTTTAACTTGGACACACACATCTATACCGTTGGTCACTCTGAGTCAGTAATTTCTAGAAGTTATCTCATCCTGTGAGAAGCCTCAGTTTTACTAATGATTTCCAGTGTTGCAAAATTGTGTAGAATAACGATTAAAATACAGCATTTCTGTCAACGAAGATTTGCGTCAGCCTTTGATAGTAGGCTAATATAGCTAATATAGACACGCACATCATGTGTTGCCTTCATTATAACACTTATATAAGGATTTACATTTTTAAAATTTTTTTTTTGTATTTTTGGTCCAATATGGCTCTTTCAACATTTTGGGTTGCCGACCCTGGGTCTAAGATATCGCTTTAAAGACTTTTGTATGAATTCCAATGACAGAGCGGATTATATTTTTTTACCGGAAGGTCCGACAGTGTAGGTGCAATAAGAGCGACATAATGGCCATTTCCTTTCTCCTTCGGCAAAAGTCAATCTAATTCACCCCTATGTATTCACTTATATATACACAATTAGAAGTCACTGCTATTCCTGCTTGAGGCACTCTCTTAAAGTGTAAGTGTTATCTAAAAGAGAATATATTTAAAGTTGTGCTGGAGATGGAATGATAAATCGGTGCTCTCTGGTGATGGAAGGCTGAGAGGACAAGCAGAGATGGAAGGGAGAGTTCCTGCATTCCTTTATTTGTTTTTTGTGGCAGGTGAGGCTCAGTGGACGCTGATGACGCTTGACAGAAGGACACTTAGATTGCATTCTCCCCAAGCATAGTGTGGGCTGCCTTAAAGCCGTTGGATCTCTGATATTTATCATACTTATGCAGTCATTTCAGCTTTTTATCAGCGTTTTATACCTCACAGCCTCATGCTGGCGTGCATGATGGCGGTCGCTGACAAGACAACAACAAAATTAGACCAGAAAAGGCTGCAATGTAGCCGTCTCTTTATAAAACTGATACAATTTGGAACTTTTATTTTGAAAAAAACGAGCCAATGTCTATTTAAATACCTATGACACAAGCACTGGTCTCAATTTGCATCAGACTGATTGCTACCAGTCTTGTACACTTAGACTTAGACTTAGACTTCCTTTTTATTGTCATTCAAATTTGAACTTTACTTTTTTTTGGTCCGGAGGACACGACGTCCACAGTTTTCAAAAACAATTTGAAATGTGGACTCGTCAGACCACAGAACACTTTTCCACTTTGTATCAGTACATCTTAGATGAGCTCAGGCCCAGCAAAGTCGACGGCGTTTCTGGGTGTTGTTGATAAACGGTTTTCGCCTTGCATAGGAGAGTTCTAACTTGCACTTACAGATGTAGCGACCAACTGTAGTTACTGACAGTGGTTTTCTGATGTGTTCCTGAGCCCATGTGGTGATATCCTTTACACACTGATGCCGCTTGTTGATGCAGTACACCCTGAGGGATCGAAGGTCACGGGCTTAGCTGCTTATGTGCAGTGATTACTCCAAATTCTCTGAACCCTTTGATGATATTACGGACCGTAGATGGTGAAATGCCTAAATTCCTTGCAATAGCTGGTTGAGAAAGGTTTTTCTTAAACTGTTCAACAATTTGCTCACACATTTGTTGACAAAGTGGTGACCCTCGCCCCATCCTTGTTTGTGAATGACTGAGCATTTCATGGAATCTACTTTTATACCCAATCATGGCACCCACCTGTTCCCAATTTGCCTGCACACCTGTGGGATGTTCCAAATAAGTGTTTGATGAGCATTCCTCAATTTTATCAGTATTCATTGCCACCTTTCCCAACTTCTTTGTCACGTGTTGCTGACATCAAATTATAAAGTTAATGATTATATGCACAAAAAAAATGTTTATCAGTTTGAACATCAAATATGTTGTCTTTGCATATTCAACTGAATATGGGTTGAAAATGATTTGCAAATCATTGTATTCCGTTTATATTTACATCTAACACAATTTCCCAACTCATATGGAAACGGGGTTTGTATAATCCATTTATTTTGTCCTTTGAAGGCAACCCTTTATCTAGAATTAACTTTCACCAACTCAGTATGTCAATATGACAGCAAAAGCTAGTTAGCCCTCTGTGTTCGCAGCAGTATGAAAATAGTTTGTCTGCTTTAGCGATTATAATAACAATATTGCTAATACTTGGTTAATATTTAGTTGACGAGATGTAAATGGGGTATTGTTGGCGTTTATCGGATGTTTGTTAAAGGGGTTTATGGGTGGAATAGTGTGTGCATATGTGCTCTTGTCTTATATAAGGATTGTGAATGATAGGCAAAATTCCAAAAAAGTGCAGTTACACATTAAGCTTCTAAAAAAGGTTAACCAAATTGTTTTTAATGATGAACAATAATCAATGAATAAATACATTTTAGAATTTAGAAAAGTATGTCATTTTTAGCAATGTCAATAGTGTCCAACTTGCCAAAGTCTGCAGCCGTATGCCTAAATACAACCAGTGTTGGGTTAGTTATTGAAAACCAGTAACTAGTTACAGTTACTAGTTACTTTATTTCAAAAGTAACTCAGTTACTAACTCAGTTACTTACACCAAAAAGTATTGCGTTACTGTGAAAAGTAACTATTTAGTTACCGGTACTTCTTTTTTTTCTTCTTTTTTTTCTCCTTTTTTTTAAGGCTCCCATTAATGCCCTTTTAGCCTTCATTTCAGTACTGTTATTGCACTGGAGAATAATACAATCTGTTGATCAACTTGACATGCATTTGCATCACTGAACTCAGAAAGCAATGTGGTCTACATACAACACACAAAGACAAAGATATGTTTCAAAGGGCCAATTTATTTCAGGCCAGAACAAATTGACAAAACTATTTTAAATAGCTGCAACATAATGGCACTTTAACTTTAACTTTAAGTAGATAGGATCTTTGATCCAAGACACAACTTACTTTGAACTAAACTGTTATTTTCTTTGTGCTCGACAAAAGAAAAGTATTGAGAATGTCTCCATGTTAAGAAACTCGACTTCTGGCTTCACCATGATGTCTTGTTAGTTGTTATGAGAGTAGCGTATATGTGTGTGTGTGTGTGTGTGTGTGTGTGTGTGTGTGTGTGTGTGTGTGTGTGTGTGTGTGTGTGTGTGTGTGTGTGTGTGTGTGTGTGTGTGTGTGTGTGTGTGTGGCCCTTTAAGATATGACAGCATGTGAGGTGAGTGACGTCAGTGAATGAGTGGGCGAGAGAAGTGAGGGACCGGCGACAGTGAGTGCCTGCAGGTGCTCTAGCTTGGTGGATGGCTGCGTCCAATAAAGTCACAAAGTTGCAACAAACCGCCGGCCTTGTCATTCGCCCTCAGCTGTAAAGACCCACTTCCGGGTAAAGTGAAGGTTGTTAGCCCCGAAGTACATAGGCCCTGGAGGAACGTCTCCTCTGCGCTCCTCAACTACGGTATGGGAGTCCCCCCCGTCCCCACCCACAAAAAGCACGCCTTTTCTTTTCCACCGCAGCGCTGCAATAAAACACACTCAGATCTTCTGTTTTTAGCCGATACTACATAAAAAATAACGTAAAATAACGCAGTAACGCATCATGTAGTAATGGTAACTGAGTTACTGAATATAAAAAATAACGCGTTAGATTACTAGTTACTTTGTAACGCGTTAGTCCCAACACTGCATACAACACAGTCATCATCCACTGAGTTGGAAAGAAATCGGGGGAAAATCGTAACATTGCAAGGGGAAGGCTGTGCGATCTCCAATATGATTTCTCCTATTCATTTGTAGATGCATGTGACCAATGTTAACTCATGTAGGAGCTACTCAGCCACTGAATCATTGATCAATGACAGCTGTAATGAACACGGCAAAGAGTTCTGCTCTGTTTACCCCCTCCAGAGAGCTCTTTTCTCCTGTTTTTGCCAGAAAAGTGCAGGCGCCTTCATTGAAACCAACTGCCTGTGGGCTCAATTAACTACCAAAGATTACGCGCAACACAGAGAAGGGAGACCGTGGGTGTGTGTTTGCAAGAGGCTCCGTGGTGTGGTGTTGTCGATACGGAAGTGCAATGCACCGAATGGATACCGCTGGGATGTTGTGACGCCCGCATGCATGTGAATTTGGAGAAGAAAGACCGGGACTGACAAGCAAGAATAATAAATTATTTGTAAAAATGTGTAAAAAGGCCTATCACTTAGGACATTTTTGGCAGAGATCTTAGGAAAAATGTAGAATGCTTGCTGCAGAGAGGCAGACTGATCGACTGATAACCCTCCATCCGCCTTGGTTAAGCACCTTGCACCGCTTTCTCCTTTCATGCAGTTCTTAAAAGTCAAAGAGTAGTTGAAAATACATTTGCGCATGTTGTTTAGTTGACACGGATTCGTTTAGCCGCACCAGAGTCTCTCCCCCTCCCACCGTGACGACCAAACGCATGCTTTGCAATGGCATGGTGGCTTTTTATGAGCAGCATTTCTGAAGTGTGCTTTACGTTGAATGGCATGAGTTCATGTACAGTAAAAGTGGGGGAGGGAGTACACACATGCACATTTCCGTATGCTAATTATCTGGTCCAGTGGTCCATTCTGGCAGGAGATTAAGTGAAGAGATGAGGAGGACCACTGTCAAATGAACAAGTCTTTCACAGTTAAGTGCGTAGATATTGAATAGGGGCTTGAGACTTAAAATTGAGTGAGCTAAAAAAAAAAAAAAAAGATTTGTTCCTCTCTTTTTATGCTCAAGCATTATTATTATTCATCATGTTGACTGATATTCAATATGATTCAACCACAAAAAATAGCCAGATTTGACGAATATTCAGTTAAAGTGTTACAAACTATCCACATTGCATCCATATTACATTTCAAATCAATTTTCCTCATAAGAAATAATGCAAAAATACTATCATACATTCCAGGGATAACTGTAGTTATTATTGACATTTGGGCATAGCATAGTATGCACTACAATGAAAGCATGATAAACTACGGCTGGACGATTATGGCAATAATAATGATCACAATTATTTGGATTGATATTGCAATCATGATTAATGACACGATTATTCATTAATTTGAAAACAATAGTATTTATTGTACCACCAAAACTCAACTTTAAATATAGCCTGGATATAATTTCATAACAAATAAACCACAACAAGTAAAATAATATTAATAACAATTTAAATAACACTAGCGATATACAAACCCCGTTTCCATATGAGTTGGGAAATTGTGTTAGATGTAAATATAAACGGAATACAATGATTTGCAAATCATTTTCAACCCATATTCAGTTGAATATGCTACAAAGACAACATATTTGATGTTCAAGCTGATAAACGTTTATTTTTTTGCAAATAATCATTAACTTTAGAATTTGATGCCAGCAACACGTGACAAAGAAGTTGGGAAAGGTGGCAATAAATACTGATAAAGTTGAGGAATGCTCATTAAACACTTATTTGGAACATCCCACAGGTGAACGGGCAAATTGGGAACAGGTGGGTGCCATGATTGGGTATAAAAGTAGATTCCATGAAATGCTCAGTCATTCACAAACAAGGATGGGGCGAGGGTCACCACTTTGTCAACAAATGCGTGAGCAAATTGTTGAACAGTTTAAGAAAAACCTTTCTCAACCAGCTATTGCAAGGAATTTAGGGATTTCACCATCTACGGTCCGTAATATCATCAAAAGGTTCAGAGAATCTGGAGAAATCACTGCACGTAAGCAGCTAAGCCCGTGACCTTCGATCCCTCAGGCTGTACTGCATCAACAAGCGACATCAGTGTGTAAAGGATATCACCACATGGGCTCAGGAACACTTCAGAAAACCACTGTCAGTAACTACAGTTGGTTGCTACATCTGTAAGTGCAAGTTAAAACTCTCCTATGCAAGGCAAAAACCGTTTATCAACAACACCCAGAAACGTCGTCGGCTTCGCTGGGCCTGAGCTCATCTAAGATGGACTGATACAAAGTGGAAAAGTGTTCTGTGGTCTGGTGAGTCCACATTTCAAATTATTTTTGGAAACTGTGGACGTTGTGTCTTCCGGACCAAAGAGGAAAATAACCATCCGGATTGTTATAGGCGCAAAGTTGAAAAGCCTTATGAAGCCTAAAATACCACAACGGAGACCCCCGGACTGTTGAACAACTTATGCTGTACATCAAGAAAGAATGGGAAGGAATTCCACCTGAGAAGCTTAAAAAATGTGTCTCCTCAGAGAGTGTTGTTAAAAGGAAAGGCCATGTAACACAGTGGTGAACATGCCCTTTCCCAACTACTTTGGCACGTGTTGCAGCCATGAAATTCTAAGTTAATTATTATTTGCAAAAAAAAATAAAGTTTATGAGTTTGAACATCAAATGTCTTGTCTTTGTAGTGCATTCAATTGAATATGGGTTGAAAAGGATTTGCAAATCATTGTATTCCGTTTATATTTACATCTAACACAATATCCTAACTCATATGGAAACAGGGTTTGTAATAAAATAATACAATTCAGTTTTTCCGTTTTGTTTTTAATTCCATTTTTTATCATTTACACTTATTTTCGCAGGTATTGGATGGGAGGAACAATCTGTGGTATCGCACATCACAACTGATTACTCTAAAGCTGTGATTCCTAATGTTTCTAGTCTTGGCTTTCGCAAAGAAAATCATACGAAAATAACCTTGCACATTTATTCCAAAGGAGATTTTATTTTAATGCAACACATGGCGTCTATAAACACACCTTAAGGTGACAACAGTCCTCTTTAGTGCTATTTTTAAAACCCACTTTAATAGAGGATCAACAAAGTTTGTTTGATGTATTGTGGCGAGGTGGAGTCGCACAGAAAAAGGTGAAAGGCAACTTTAGCGGATGCTCTTGTCTGTCTGGCAACACAGCACAACTGACAGGAGGTCATCAACACAGCTGCCTTCTAACTCGCGGTACAAACAAAACCAACAACAAGTAAACACAAACGGAAGACACAACACAACTGCACCACACGGACTATGCTGGTACGAAAGTATGGCTTACACACTAGCATAGATGCAAAACTAGTTCCTTTTTTTATCATTGCAGTCTTCTCTTTTTGAATGCAGTATCGTGAAGAGTCAATGCGCAAAAACCAAGTACCACACTTTTAAACTAAGTACCACAAAATCCGTGTTTCTTAACCATAGGGCCCATTGCTGGGCCGTGAGCATCCCTTAGAGCAGTGGTTCTCAAATGGGGTACGCGTACCCCTGGGGGTACTTGAAGGTATGCCAAGGGGTACATGAGATTTTTTTTTAAATATTCTAAAAATAGCAACAATTCAAAAATCCTTTATAAATATATGTATTGAATAATACTTCAACAAAATATGAATGTAAGTTCATAAACTGAACATCAAATGAAGTAGGCTATTCCATTCATTACAATGCAACAATGCAATATTCAATGTTGATAGCTAGATTTTTTGTGGACATATTTATAATTGAATCACTTGTTTATTTTTCAACATGTTTTTAGTTATTTTTATATCTTTTTTTCTAAATAGTTCAAGAAAGACCACTACAAAATGAGCAATATTTTGCACTGTAATACAATTCAATAATTCAGAAACTGATGACATAGTGCTGTATTTTACTTCTTAATCTCTCTTTTTCAACCAAAAATGCTTTGCTCTGATTAGGGGGTACTTGAATTTAAAAAATGTTCACAGGGGGTACATTACTGAAAAAAGGTTGAGAACCACTGCCTTAGAGGGCCGCCAAAAACAATTTTTTTCCCAGCTGTGGTCTGTTGCTCATACTTGCCAACCCTCCCGAATTTTCCGGGAGACTCCCGAAATTCAGCGCCTCTCCCGAAAACCTCCCGGGACAAATATTCTGCCGAAAAACTCCCGATTTTCAGCAGAGCTGGAGGCCACGCCCCTTCCAGCTCCATGCGGACCTGGGTGAGGACAGCCTTTTTTCATGACGGGAGGACAACAGGGTGACAAGAACTAAATCATCCAGACTAGAGACAAATTGTATTATTATGTTTATCCATCCATCCATCCATTTTCTACCGCTTAATCCATTCGGGGTCGCGGGGGGCGCTGGAGCCTATCTCAGCTACAATTGGGCGGAAGGCGGGGTACACCCTGGACAAGTCGCCATCTCATCGCAGGGCCAACACAGATAGACAGACAACATTCACACTCACATTCACACACTAGGGCCAATTTAGTGTTGCCAATCAACCTATCCCCAGGTGCATGTCTTTGGAGGTGGGAGGAAGCCGGAGTACCCGGAGCTATCTTACCTAAAAATAAATATATTTATTCATTAAAAAAAAAAAACTAAATACATTTTTACTATATTTTGCTAAAAACATCAAAATTAATCGTATTTTTTTTGTATTTTTTCTGACTCCTTATTACATCCAGCCATACAATTAAAATACACATATTTGAAATAATTAATTTTATATTATCATGATAATTCATTTAAAATGACCATATTTAATTATTAAAATAATTGCTTGTTTATCAACAACTTTAGCATTTTATTCATTACATTTTTAAGCTCTCAGAAGCCAAGTTATGTTATATTCCTTAAGATTTATTTATGCAAGTTTGAAGTATCAATTATCCAAACACAGTTTTGTTTGCATATTTTCAGGATATATATATATATATATATATATATATATATATATATATATATATATATATATATATATATATATATATATATATATATATATATATATATATGTGTATGAAATACTTGACTTGGTGAATTCTAGCTGTCAATATACTCCCCCCTCTTAACCACGCCCCCAACCACGCCCCACCCACCCCCGACCACGCCCCCCACCCTCCACTCCCCACCTCCCGAAATCGGAGGTCTCAAGGTTGGCAAGTATGCTGTTGCTGTACTCAGTTGTAATACATGTTTTCACCACTTGTGACAGTAAATTCAAACTGGAGCTAATCAGAGAGAAGTTTTTTTAAAGGGGAACTGCACTTTTTTTTGGGGAATTCTGGATCGTGTGTTTACTCTGCTGTTGTTGTCTTGTGATGCAGCTCTCAATGTAACGATGTCAGTATGCAGCGGTCAATGTAAACCCTGGACACCTCTGGCCAGGCATCACCCCAAAAGGGTTTATGTTTGGATGAAATTAATTCATTACAGTGATGGAATAAGCATTCCTCTGAAAACACTGATCTGTTTTCATTCATTTTTAGGGCCAGTCTGGCACCTGATAGGATCAGTCTGTTTTTGCTGCAAAATTTCTACAAAATTATCAGAATTCCTATGTTTTTATGAATTAATTGAAACTATCATTTAGGTTGTTTTTTTTAGTAACGATTCAATTTCAACCCACATCAGCAGGATGGCTGTTCCATGCAAAGGTCTACAAAAACAGAACTCAAAACAAGGACAATTGAGACATCTGTTTTTGCACATGAACTCTGTTTTAAAAGGGTGTACACAGGTAAAAAGCAAAAAAACAGAACAAATGAGTTGATTCCTAGACTTCTCGTTTTGTGTAGCTGCTGCAGTATTTTCCTTGCAATTCCGAGTTGTGCTCCCACTGAAGTGTGTAACTGCGTCATTTCCACCCGTCATTAAAACCAAACGGCTTGAATGTCACGGAAGAAAACGAAGAGGCCGCGTCACCTCCGATGTTGCTGTCGCTGCAGAGTTTGGAGCCGACCTCCATGCCCAGTCCAAAGAGTCTTGATAAAACGATGCTGAAAATAAGCACGTCGTAGTCCTTCAACTGCTTATAAATTGGCGGTCACCTTCACGCCGCATCGGGAAACAAATAAATCACAACACAGGTGGGAGAAGGTCGCCCGGGAATGTCATACTGTGTCACTTTAAATATTCAATCCGATTAACATACTGAGAATGTAAGTGGCAGGGCAAATGACGCACTCACCTATCGAGGCGGCTGGCGTCCCGGTGCGAGCGGCGCATAAACCGCGACTTGTATATTTTTCTCCTCTTTCAACCTTCCTCCTGCTACTCAGTCACCTTGCCTTTGGGGCTTACCACAGGAGTCTCTTCAAACGATCCTTTAGTCTGAAGTGAAGAATAAAGATTAATGCACTCCCATGTTCAACCCAGCCTACAGGGGGGTAGAAGCCTTATAATTAACACCACAAGGGCCGCCAGTGGTTTTTGGAGAGGTGCCCAGGGGTTGGGTACCTTGACCAAGAAGATGGGGGGGGAAAAAGCTAAGCATTTGTAGAATTGGACTGGGTCCACAAAACGCTTGTTTTCATGAGAACTAATTGGAGAGGCCTTAGTGTACCTACCGTCTGCCTGTCTATTATTCCACCAGCTGCCCTTGGGACAAAACTGACCTATGAAGGACATCAGACCGGCCTGCGAGCTCAGTTCAAAACTTGGGAGCAACTAATATAATTGCAGGAGCAGAGCACGCGTGTCGTATGAAGCCATGTTTCTCAACTGGTTTAGCTGCTGGACCCACCATCAACCCTTCCCCGAAAGTCAAACGGAAATCCAAATTGGTCATCACTACAAACAGAGTGAAATATTGCAAGAATATATTTCCTAATACATTTGTCTATTTCACAGTTAAAGGGGAACATTATCACAATTTCAGAAGGGTTAAAACCATTCAAAATCAGTTCCCAGTGGCTTATTATATTTTTCGAAGTTTTTTTCAAAATGTTACCCATCACGCAATATCCCCCAAAAAAGCTTCAAAGTGCCTGATTTTAACCATCGTTATAAACACCCGTCTATTTTTCTGTGACGTCACATAGTGAAGCCAACACAAACAAACATGGCGGAAACATGGGACGGCGTGGCGAAGTGGAAGAATGGCCGTGCGCGACCCGAGGGTCCCTGGTTCAATCCCCACCTAGTACCAACCTCGTCATGTCCGTTGTGTCCTGAGTAAGACACTTCACCCTTGCTCCTGATGGGTGCTGGTTAGCGCCTTGCATGGCAGCTCCCTCCATCAGTGTGTGAATGTGTGTGTGAATGGGTAAATGTGGAAGTAGTGTCAAAGCGCTTTGAGTACCTTGAAGGTAGAAAAGCGCTATACAAGTACAACCCATTTATTATCATTTATCATTTAAAGAACAGCAAGCTATAGCGACATTAGCTCGGATTCAGACTCGGATTTCAGCGGCTTAAGCGATTCAACAGATTACGCATGTATTGAAACGGATGATTGTAGTGTGGAGGCAGGTAGCGAAAACACAATTGAAGAAGAAACTGAAGCTATTGAGCCATATCGGTTTGAACCATATGCAAGCGAAACCGACGAAAACGACACGACAGCCAGCGACACGGGAGAAAGCGAGGACGAATTCGGCGATCGCCTTCTAACCAACGATTGGTATGTGTTTGTTTGGCATTAAAGGAAACTAACAACTATGAACTAGGTTTACAGTATATGAAATACATTTGGCAACAACATGCACTTTGACAGTGCAGACAGCCCAATTTTCATCAATTAATATATTCTGTAGACATACCCTCATGCGCTATCTTTTCCTGAAAGCTGATCTGTCCAGTTTTGGAGTTGATGTCAGCAGGCCAGGAAAGCTAGGGTCGATATTCTTCTCTTGATCATCTTCGGTGGCATAAGGGACGGTGTGAGCCAAGACATCCAGGGGGTTTAGCTCGCTCGTCTGCGGGAACAAACTGCCGCCATTGCTTGCCGTGCTACCGAGGTCCTTTGTCCCTGAATTGCTCACACACTCCGGCAGATTCAATGGGGGTCTGGCGGCAGATTTCTTTGACTGGAAATGCATCTGCTTTGAGTGTCGCAGGATATCCACACATTCTTGCCATCTCTGTCGTAGCATAGCTTTCGTCGGTAAAGTGTGCGGAACAAACGTCCAATTTCTTGCCATTTTCGCATCTTTGGGCCACTGGTGCAACTTGAATCTGTCCCTGTTCGTGTTGTTACACCCTCCGACAACACACCGACGAGGCATGATGTCTCCAAGGTACGGAAAACAGTCGAAAAAACGGAAAATAACAGAGCTGATTTGACTCGGTGTTTGAGAAAATGGCGGAATGCTTCCCGATGTGACGCCACGTTGTGACGTCATTGCTCCGAGAGCGAATATTAGAAAGGCGTTTAATTCGCCAAAATTCACCCATTTAGAGTTCGGAAATCGGTTAAAAAAATATATGGTCTTTTTTCTGCAACATCAAGGTATATATTGACGCTTACATAGGTCTGGTCATAATGTTCCCCTTTAATAATAAACCTATTTTACATTTAAAACACACCTAGATCCGTGGTTCTCAAACGTTTTTACTAGAGATGTCCGATAATGGCTTTTTTGCCGATATCCAATATTCCGATATTGTCCAACTCTTAATTACCGATTCCGATATCAACCGATACCGATATATACAGTCGTGGAATTAACACATTATTATACCAAATTTTGTTGTAATGCCCCACTGGATGCATTAAACAATGTAACAAGGTTTTTCAAAATAAATCAACTCAACTTATGGAAAAAAATGCCAACATGGCACTGCCATATTTATTATTGAAGTCACAAAGTGCATTATTTTTTTTAACATGCCTTAAAACAGCAGCGTGGAATTTGGGACATGCTCTCCTGAGAGGTTGGGTTGGAGGTTGAGGTGGGCGGGGTTGACGTGGAGGGGTACGGAGTAGCGGGGGGCGTATATTGTAGCGTCTCGGAAGAGTTAGTGCTGCAAGGGGTTCTGGGTATTTGTCCTGTTGTGTTTATGTTGTGTTACGGTGCGGATGTTCTCCCGAAATGAGTTTGTCATTCTTGTTTGGTGTGGGTTCACAGTGTGGCGCATATTTGTAACAGTGTTAAAGTTGTTTATACGACCACCCTCAGTGTGACCTGTATGACTGTTGACCAAGTATGCATGCATTCACTTGAGTGTGTGAAAAGCCGTAGATATTATATGAGTGGGCCGGCATGCAAAGGCAGTGCCTTTAAGGTTTATTGGCGCTCTGTACCTCTCCCTACGTCCGTGTACACAGTGGTGTTTTAAAAAGACATACATTTTACTTTTTAAAACCGATACCGATATTTTTGAAATCGATACCGATAATTTCCGATATTACATTTTAAAGCATTTGTAGACCAATAATATCGGCAGTCCGATATTATCGGACATCCCTAGTTTTCACCCAAGTACCACCTCAGAAAAAAATCTCCAAGTATGACCAACATTAAAACACAGTAGGATAGTAGGTCTAAGTATTCATTAAAATCAAGGCAGAGGTTTTATTTAACAAGTATATCTAATATTTTTGGCCGATGTGACATTACACGCCATTTGAACAGTGACTTTGTGTTTGAAAATAGGAAAATAAAACACTGTACTTTAGTCAAGTGATTCATTGGCGTACCACTAGATCAGGGGTGTCAAACTCATTTTAGATCGGGGACCACATGGAGAAAAATCCACTCCCAAGTGGGCCGGACTGGTAAAATACACGATAACTTAAAAATAAAGACAACTTCAGATTGTTTTCTTCGTTTAAAAATAGAACAAGCACATTCTGAAATTGTACAAATCATAATGTTGTTCTTTTCGTTACAATTACCTGTTGCGGTTAATAATATTTCTACTTTATTTGTCATTATTTATATTATCTGAATAAATTATGTGATAATGTTCTTCAGTCAACTCATTGGTGTTAATTTTCAATCAAAATAAAAAAAATATATATCAAAATCAAATTACAGGATGTTATTTACGTAGTTTGATCATTTTCCTCGACTGATGTACTAACATCATGTGGTTTTGTACATTTGTAACATCATCTACAAAGATACAAAGAATTGCTATCGCGACATCCAGTGGACACATTTAGAACAGCTGTTTCTTTTATTCAAAAATTTCAGGTAAATTTTTATACTTAGCAAACTCATCCCGCGGGCCGGATAAAAACCTGATCCCTTGGGCTGTACGTTTGACACCCCTGCACTAGATAGAGCCCGAACACGTACCGCAGCTTGAGAATCACTGGTCTAGATGATATGTAGTAGATATGCTTTGGTGTACAAAGTACTTTTGCTCCACAGCCAAATTTATAACCTAATTTTTGCGTATGTCTGCAAGATGTTCGTTTTCGGAGGCGATCCCTTTATATTGCAAATGAAACCACGCCCCACCCCCTTCAACAGTATTCACATGTATCTTTCGAAAATGTACACGGTTTGAATATATATCTTGAAAACAAACGTCACCGCTAATATTTTTTCAGACACGGTCGAATGTAAACGTCATTAACAGCATATAGATTCACTCGGTCACAACATTAGGTACACCTGCATAGATATTTTATGAGTCCAGTCCATCGGGAAGCCAACAGATAGTCATAGGGGGAATCTTGTTCCCAGCTCAGCCAGGTCAGCCCACAGCTGCGTGTGGAAGAGTGGTCAACTCCGGGAATACAACTCAGATCAGCTAGCACCCCATCCAGACTGGTGCCTCTCCAGAAATGATCCGTGGCTACCTGGTATCCTCTCCCAGCAAGGGTGGACGGTGCAGATCAGCTGGTTAACAAAGGGGTCTATCAAACAGTTGTAGTATATCAATGAGTTTTCAGATGGGACTTGAATGCTTCTACTGAGGTAGCATCTCTAAATATTGCCGGTAGGGCATCCCAGAGCACTGGAGCCCGAACAAAAAAACGCTCTAGATCCTGCAGACTTTCTTAGGGCCTGGGGCTGATAGCTTTACTTAATGTCCAAATAGGTACCTCCACTTCACGGTGACCTCACAACGTAGTCGGACTGCAAAACACCGCGTTCAGAGACATCTAAAACGGCGTGCTCTCACGCCCGATTGCATAAACCCAATGATGTGATGCTTTGGTATTGTTTAACACAAGTAACCAACATTGTAACAAAGTTTGTAGGTCAGAAAAGACAACAATCATAATAGGTCCCCTTTAAGTGTTCTCTTAATCTGAATTGAACTCCTAAAATCTAATAGCTTTTTCACAATTTTGAAATGTATTGAGACGCATGAGCAAGAAGTGCTTGCAAATGAAAGACTCACAGCTGCCATTCGGTTTTTATTGTTCCTTTCAAAGAGCTTTCCAAAAGACTTGACTCGTTTGCGAATGTCACATCTCTATTAGCAACAGAAAACTGGTCTGCCACCCACTTGACAAATCTGACTTTGGTTTGGGTTTCCTTCTGTATTTCCTGTTTGAGACTCTTATTTTTTTATTACTGTTTCCTATGAGGCACTATAGGCTGCAACTTCTCTTTGCTGGCAGATCCCCAATTAGTGCACTACTTCAGTCGTGTCTTTTGTGTTGACTGATTGCCGGATTATTGTTTGCCCTTTGCGAGCTGTTGTTTTCCCCCTGGTGTTCCTTGGACTTCTTCTGCCAACCTTCTTTTTGCATTCCGGTGAGCATTGCCTCAGCAGCACCCTTGTATTGTTGGACTTTATCGACGTGGATGTTTTTTGAGTCGTGCTGCTGAGGCGGTAGAATAAAAAATCTTATTGTTTTAACCAACAAGTATGTCTCCGTATCCTTAGGTAGCGCTACAAACTACAACAGCAGAACAGGTGGGTGGACACGCTGACATGAGTATGTAATATGAATAAATGGGGGAAACTATTAGAGTTAACGCGTTTCACACCAATTACTAGTGTGATCACACCAAAAGGGTATGTTAGAGTGTTTGGAGGTCTCTAATATCATGCCTGTAATCTATTAAATCAGATAAAGCATCAACAAACTTTAGATTCTATACCTAACTCACATCTCTGACTTAAATTTTAAGGAATTTACTGTAACTATTGTGGTGAAATATTATGTTGATTTAGAACAAAAAATATTTTAAATGTGTTTTATTATTCATCCTAGCTCAATGGCATTGTCTAAAATGGCGCTCAGCACTTTAGTCTGCAGACAGATGGCGCTCCACACACACAGGCCAGTGTTTCCCATTCGTTCATTTATTTGAGGACACAATTCAACTCACAAATGCGGATTTGGAGCTTTCTGGTTCGCTGATATACAAATCGTAATGGAAACATAGCATTCTACACGCTTTGCACACGGTTGTATGCACACTATCTGGGCTTGTGGAGGCGGATCTGCTCTTAATACCGAATAAATGCACGACACAAGACACACTCCTCACTTTTAAAGCAAACCTGCACCTGTTAAATATAGTGTCAAGGTTGCACAATTGGCCCCACAGAAGCAGGTGTGCGGCGGATGTATCATAAATCCGCCTCCACAAGCCCAGAGAGCGCGCATACAACCACGTGCAAAGCGTGTAGAATGTTATGTTTCTTGTTTGTTTTAATAATGCAGGAACAGCAACTCTTTGTTTATATTTCTTTGTCTATTTGCTAGTAGGATAGTCTATAACAGTGTTTTTCAACTTTTTTTGAGCCAAGGCACATTTTTCTCCATTGAAAAAATGCGGAGGCACACTACCAGCAGAAATCATTAAAAAAATGAAACTCAGTAGACAATAAAACGTCATTGTCGCAATTGTTGGATATGAATTTAAACCATAACCAACCATGTATCACTATGGCTCTTGTCTCAAAGTAGGTGTAATGTCACGGCCTGTCACATCACGCCGTGACTTATTTTGAGTTTTTTGGTGTTTTCCTGTGTGTAGTGTTTTAGTTCTTGTCTTGCGCTACTATTTTGGTGGCTTTTCCTGTTGCAGTTTCATGTCTTCCTTTGAGCGCTAGTCCCCGCACCTGCTTTCTTTTAGCAATCAAGAATATTTATGTTGTTGCTATCTTTTTCTGTGTGGACATTGTTGTCATGTCATGTACGGATGTACTTTGTGGACACGGTCTCTGCTCCACATGCTGTAAGTTTTTGCTGTCGTCCAGCATTCTGTTTTTGTTTACTTTGTAGCCAGTTCACTTTTAGTTTCGTTCTACATAGCCATCCCTAAGCTTTAATGATAAATGATAAATGATAAATGGGTTATACTTGTATAGCGCTTTTCTACCTTCAAGGTACTCAAAGCGCTTTGACAGTATTTCCACATTTACCCATTCAAACACACATTCACACACTGATGGCGGGAGCTGCCATGCAAGGCGCTAACCAGCAGCCATCAGGAGCAAGGGGTGAAGTGTCTTGCCCAAGGACACAACGGACGTGACTAGGATGGTAGAAGGTGGGGATTGAACCCCAGTAATCAGCAACCCTCCGATTGCTGGCACGGCCACTCTACCAACTTCGCCACGCCGTCCCCTTTTCTTAGGGCACTCACCTTTTGTTTATTTACGGTTTAAGCATTAGATACCTTTTTACCTGCACTCTGCCTCCCGCTGTCGTCTGCTTATTGTGATCACGACAAACCATCGTCGTCTCACACGACGTGTTCCCGACATCTACAAAGCAATTAGCTACCGGCTTCCACCTACTGATATGGTATGGTATAACATGGTTAAACTGCGGAGCTCTAGACAGCACCAACACTCAACAAAAATAATATAAATAAAATATTTGGAGATTATAATTACTGGTTTGCAAAAAATATTTTTAACCTAAATAGGTGAAACTGCATAATCTCCCACGGCACACCAGACTGTATCTCACGGCACAGTGGTTGAAAAATACTGGTCTATACTTCCGGTTCTGCTTTACCACCAAGACTTCTGGGTAATGCAGTTACTTTACAAGTACTAACACAAAGAAAACCTCTAGAAGCAACCAAACTTTTGTCACTTCCATAAGTGTTAAGAAGCTGAAGACACAGCTTATGGATACTCTCCTGTTATCTCCTGTGAAATATGGTAAACAGTGGTGTTCAAAGTGTGGTCCAAGGGCCATTTATCATACGCAGCATGTTTATGCACCCGTAGCACATTGCAGAAAAGAAACATAAAAAATGGGAAAAAGAGTAAAAGGTGTAATGTCATAAGACAAAGCTGAAATGTTGATACAAATGATGAATAAAGACTTGTTTGTATTTGTCCTTAAATATATAGATAGATAGATAGATAGATAGATAGATAGATAGATAGATAGATTGTACTTTATTGATCCCTTCAGGAGAGTTCCCTCAGGAAAATTAAAATTCCAGCATATATGTATATATACACATATGTGTATATATACATATATGTGTATATATACATATATACTGTATGTGTATATACACATGTGCATATATACATAAATGTGTATATATATGTGTATATATACATATATGTGTATATATACATATATACTGTATGTGTATATACACATGTGCATATATACATAAATGTGTATATATATGTGTATATATACATATATGTGTATATATACATATATACTGTATGTGTATATACACATGTGCATATATACATAAATGTGTATATATATGTGTGTATATACTGTATATATCCATATATATATATATACAACCACCAGGAGTGGAGCCTGCGGCTTAATTTGACTCAACACGGGGAACCTTACCTGGCCCGGACACGGAAAGGATTGACAGATTGATGGCTCTTTTTGATGGGGTAACCCCCCCACTCGACATCCATTGCATTCGGTCTCCCCTACAGGGGGGGGGGGGGGGGGGGGGGGTTACCCACAAATGCGGTCCTCTCCAAGGTTTCTCATAGTCATTCACATCGACGTCCCACTGGGGTGAGTTTTTCCTTGCCCTTATGTGGGCTTTGTACCGAGGATGTCGTTGTGGCTTGTGCAGCCCTTTGAGACACTTGTGATTTAGGGCTATATAAATAAACATTGATTGGCATTGATTGATATATATATATATATATATATATATATATATATATATATATATATATATATATATATATATATATATATATATATATATATATTTATGGTGTTTTGGCTGTAGCGTCCTAAAAGCAGCAAAACGCTCGTCCGACTCGTGTAAAGATATTGCTTCTGTTACAATGTATAACTTTATTTGTGATTTTATTATCCATTTGGTGAGGTTAAAATGTGAATATACGAGTATTGCTTTAACATTTTACTGTATATAAAACACGAATAACAATGAAGGTCCTTCCCTTTGTAAAAGTGTGACAATGAAATTGAAAAGCCTTGGTGTGTATTTTTTGGATTGATGTGAATTGCCGCTGAGTTGTAGGTGCATGATTTATGCACATTCTCGAACGCATGCTTGTACTATAAGCACGCAATATATAGCTCTGGTAACCTTGATGAACTGTATCTGTCCAATAAATGCTAAAACTAATGTTTGGTTTGACATTTACTTGCAGTATCCTCTTTTGAGGTTGCCAAGCAACCAGTAGCGAGTATCAGGAAATGATTACGCTATGTTGCCAGCCAAGGAATATTCTAGAGCTTTCCCCTTCTTACCACTCCATACTGTGGGGTCATTTTTGCACATTAGTTTTGGTCAAATTAGATATTCTCACTGGGTTTGCAGTCTTTTTTTTTGCAAAGCCAAGCATCTTGCAGGCAGCCGCCAAATTTGTATTTTTATGGATATACAGTAAGAGATGCATTGATTTTAGATGAACTGTCAGCACAAACATTTGATGACCAATAGCTTATGTAAGTATGTCCTTTAAAATGCAGTATCCTCTTTTAGTAAGATTATTCAGACCACATAGCCTCTAATGTTCTCCCATGGGAAATACTGGAGTTTGAATTGATCTGTTCCTGGTTCAAGCTGTTACACTCATAAAGCCTTTATTAACTATGTAGCTCATGTTTAAGTAACCTATTAACTGCTACATGACTTTAAAAATAAGTTAATTGCTGTTAATATCAAGGCATGCAAACTATGAAATGTATTTATGTCTTTTTAGGAACTTTGCCTGTCATTTACAATCCCTATATAAGACAAGAACACACATGTTTTTCTTATTTTATGCATTGAAAGTCGTAAAATATGGCCAGTACAAGGTGGCTAACAATGCTGCTAATGGGAGTAAAAACATCTAAAAACCGCCAACAGTACTCCATTTACATGTAGTGATCTGTATATTAACCAGGTATTCATGATATTGTGTATTATAACTGCTAATTAACACAATTTTGGCGGCACCGTAATCCCAGAGAGTTAAGTAGTTCTTGCTGCCATAATGTCATATTGAGCCGGTGAGCGGCTGCATCGCCTCTGAGTTGGTGAAAGTTAATTCTAGACCATAAATAATGCCTCTCACCTAGGGATGTCCGATAATGGCTTTTTGCCGATATCCGATATTGTCCAACTCTTTAATTACCGATACAGATATCAACCGATATATACAGTTGTGGAATTAACACATTATTATCCCTAATTTGGACAACCAAGTATGGTGAAGATAAGGTACTTTTTAAAAATAATAATACAAATAAAATAAGATAAATACATTAAAAGCATTTTCTTGAATAAAAAAGACAGTAAAACAATATAAAAACAGTTACATTAAAACTAGTAATTGATGAAAATGAGTAAAATTAACTGTTAAAGGTTAGTACTATTAGTGGACCAGCAGCACGCACAATCATGTGTGCTTACGGACTGTATCCCTTGCAGACTGTATTGATATATATTGATATATAATGTAGGAACCAGAATATTAATAACAGAAAGAAACAACCCTTTTGTGTGAATGAGTGTAAATGGGGGAGGAAGGTTTTTTGGGTTGGTGCACTAATTGTAAGTGTATCTTGCGTTTTTTATGTTGATTTAATTTAAAAAAAAAAACAGACAAAAAAAACGATACCGATAATAAAAAAAACAATGCCATTAGTTTCCGATATTACATTTTAACGCATTTATCGACATCTCTACTCTCACCTGTACAGTAGAAAGTTCCTGCCAGAAGCTGAGAAGTTGATACACCCAGAGATGGCACAAAAGACACGAAGAGACGCTTGTTTGCTGCACTTTTTTTTAACTCTTCATGAAGATTATGATTCATTTTTCATCTAAACCGGAAGCTGTAAACGTTGTCAGCATCAGTCAGCATCCCAGTGAGAGCAGACATTGTACAGTAAGTCCTTAGTGCATCCCTTTGTGAACCTTGTATTGTTTATTTGAAATCTGGATTGGATTGGATGGAGTAGGTGTTTGTTTTATCGTGTTCGAAGTTTGTATATATTATTCAGCTCTTGGCAATACTGCTGCGTTATGCTTTATGTTTGTTGTTGAAGGGAAAAGCAAACATCGCGATGTGTCTGTGAAATAGACACGCCGCCGTATACTTAAAATGAGCGAAACATTACATGTTATTATGTATGTGCCTGTTACTACATTTCATATATTGTTACAGCATGTATATAAAACAACGATGAAGGATTTTGGATGTTTTTTTAGAACCATTGTAAGCTGACTTTTGCTATTGTTTATTTACGAGTTAGAATGCATTAAAAGAAATGTGTTTTTGTCTCATGTAAGGATTGTGAAGGAGAGACAAAATTCCAAAAAAGTGCAGTTCACCTTGAAACTATATAAGCATAAACATACTCTGTTAGATTGGTAAGGTCCTTCCATGATGATAATGTAAAACATAAACACACATTGAACTATTCTGGAATTTCACGTATGAAAATATCCTGTAGAGCTTGGTGTATCTCTTTCCAATAGTCCTTTATGGTGGAGCAGTCCCAGAAAACATGGTAGTGATTTGCATTTGAATTCCCACAATTTCTCCAGAAACGTGAAATACCCCTCGAAGGTAAAACTTTGTTTTTTGGACATGTACCTCAGGACTGGCTGAAGAAAGATAAACACTTAATGAATATCCTACTGGTGGCTTGTAAAAAGACCATTACTAGGAAATGGATATCCCAGGAGAGCCGAACTTTGAAGCAATGGATGGAAACCACAATGGACATATATAAAATGGAGAAGATAACTGCCTTTATTAATTATAAATTGGAGAAATTTACTTCATACTGGAAAAATTGGGTCAACTATGTCACGCCCCATAAACCTGACTTTAATTTTTTGAATTAGTGATTGTACTGCAAAAAAAAACAAAAAAAAACAACAAGGGATTACTCCCTATATGTGTATATGTATGTATGTATATATATGTTTATATATGTATGTGTATGTAGATATATATAAATATATATATATATTTATCTGTTTATATTTTATTTTATTTATTATTACTATTAAAGTATTATTATTTCCTTTGTTTTGTTGTTGTTTTTGTGTTTTTTTTTTGTTTTGTTTATTTAATCGATGTATTTGTAGATATTACTTTGTTTTTTTTGTTTCTTTCTTTTTTTGGGGGGGTGTGGTATGGATGGGATACAAACAAAAATATTTTGACATTTAGGGCAGACAATAGATATATGATTTATGTGAATATGATGTAATGGATAGGAATGTCTGATGCTGGATGTCAATAAAAAAAAAAAGAAAAAAAAAAAAAAAGAACTATTCTGGAAGTTTCCCCAAGGATCTTCTCTCCAGTAGTCTTCTAACTAACACTGAACCCTGTTCCAGGTAAACAGAAGTATGCAAATGAATTGTTTCCATAGAAGCTTATCTGTATATTCGTTGTGCAACATGTAAAAGATACATCATAATTATCCATTCCTGTGGAGAGAACTTGTGTGGGATATGTTTGATCCTTGTGGTAATGATCTTTAAGCATTACCGAGGTTTAACTTGCTTGCTCATTATCCTGAATTCTTCCGCAAAACGTTTTTTTTTTTTTTTTTTGTAAGTTTCATGGTCTCATCTCTGTTGTTTGTCTTTGATGGCTTTTCTGATTGTTCTCGGGGTGCTGCGGTGTCATAAAGCAGCAACCCCGCTGTTCTTTTTTGGTCTAATGTTCCTTCCGATGTACAAATTAGAAGGAACGTTGCAAACTCAGACTACACGGCGCTTTGATTTCAGTGTAGATGGAAGAGCTGGGTGGAGGGTGAAGAATTAGCCGAAGAGATTGAATCCGCCTTATTTTTCACATGAACAAGCGCTGATAGTCCACTCAAAGGTGCTGTTTGCAGCTTGCTCAAAGCAAAAAAAATATATAACAAGAACACCATTGGCGAGCTTAGGTTACCATTTGTGGTGTAACGGCACACATTTGTTTTACAATTGTCTATATTTTTCCCTAATTACTGAGTGTATGTAATAAAATTAATTATAATAATTGCTGTTTGGGCGGTCACTCACCCGGTCTCGTCAGGAGTGTGTGCACACATACAAAATTAGTCCAAAAGAAGCAGCGAACAATTTGCAGTCATGTTATTGTTTATGATAGAATATACCGTATTTTCCGGACTATAGAGCGCATTGGTAAATTGATATATTTTTCAATGTATTAGCCGCACCGCACTATAAACCGCAGATGTACATGTTCCGAAATGAGTTATTTACACAGTAAGATTTCATAAATGTTTATTTACATATCATGTCTGTAACGCGGCAGTAAAACGGCTGATCAACAAAACAGAACTCATCTTCATGGACCCGCCAGCTGCGGAAGCTACTGGGTCCAATCAGCTTAACAGACTCAATAACTCCACGGGGATGTTTTGGGGAATTTACAAATCGGAAACAATACAAATATAATGCCATTGTAAGGTAATAATACCAACACAGATACTCGTAAATGTGTTAGCATATTAGCTAATGCTAACGACGCTAGCCTGATTTGCAATTCTAGTAGGAATTGAGTGTTGAATGCCCTATGTGCCCTATTTCTATGTGCCCTATTTCAGTGAAACTGAAATGCTTGAATATCCAGAGTGAGTGGAATGTGTGGATGTTGGATTGGTTCGAATCGGTTGAGAAATGTGGGATATGGACAGTTTTGATTATTTGCCCATTCATTTTAAATGGGGGGGGGGGACTTCCTGGTAATTCCGAGTAATGAGGGGATTTTTTGAACCGGGAAATATGCTGGCTTGAATGTCCAGGGTGAGTGGAGTGTGTGGATGGTGGAACGGTTCAAATCGGATGAGAAATGTGGGATATGCAGTAGATTGTATAATGCCCATTTATTGTCAATGGGGAGAAAATACCGGGAAATTCCAGGGTAACAGGGAATTTTGGGAATAGGAAATGGTTTGCGTTCGATATATCGGAAGAGCAGTGTGGGTGGATGGTTGAAAGGTCAGAATCGGGTTTAAAAATGGCGCAAAAGTTTGAGAATTTAGGGCATTGCAGAACTATGAATAGGTTCATTCATTTGAATGGGAATTTCCTAGAAATTTGGGAATTTTGGGAAAACCGGGAATTTATGGAAATAAAGATAATACCACAATTGTCCTAGATGATATGAATGGGTTGGTGTTATAATTTTTGGAATCGGTTAAAAATGTTGACATAGTAACAGTTTGAATTTTAATTGGTATTTCGGAATTCCTGGAATTTTGGGAAAACCGGGAATTTGTACGAAAAAAAGGTTTTGTACCAGCTAAGAGGAATGTTTTGAAAGTGGAATGGTCAAAAATGTGGACTGTGAAAACTTTCCAGGAAGAGGTGAAAATAGAGCTTTGGAAAACCGGGAAATCTGCAAATTCCTGGAATTGTTTTGAACTTGGAAAATAGTAGTTCGATTTTCCGAGGTAAGTGGAGTGTATGGATGGTTGAATGGTTCAAATTGGTTGAGAAATGTGGGAATGGCCCTATCATTTTTTAATGGAAAAATTGTCCCGGAAAACCGGGAATTCTGATTTGAATTTTGGGGAGCTCACGATTCCCGGTCGATGTATAATAATAATAATAATAATAATAATAATAATAAATAAATACATTTTTGGTGTAGAATCTTATATGTGTGAATGCTTTGGCAGGTAAGTAATGCCTCTTGTTGTTTAAAATTCTAACTTTAATTTTCACTTCAATAATAGTGCCGTCGTAAATCATATTTTCATGACGGTCTACATCATTAGGGCTATTCAACTCAAATTTTATGGGGACAATTTTTTCATAACATTTTTTTTTGTTTTTTTTGCATGAAAACTCATACTAGGTGTGTACATTTCTTCAAAGACAGCATGTTTTGTTGTCAAGTTCACTACGTTCACACAAATCTGATCTTTTTAGTGGCCGTTCAAATGACATAAAAATGCGATTTCTAATGTGAATGCAATCTGACCCAGATGCAGACATGACGTCATGATGTAAAAAGGGCTTCCACTGTCAGTACTGGCGCATTTGTGGCAATTTCAAGGATTTGTTGCAGTCAAAGTCAACATTTTCTGAAGTGAATTATTGCGTGTCGAAGATTAAAAAGGGAGAGGACGAGTATTTTGTCTCCGGCAGTTTCACGGGATAATTTGCTTCGATGTTTGCTTGAAGCGCGTGTCTGTGGGCGAGCAGTCGGTGACAGGAGTGGTGGAACTTTGACGTGACTTCCTGAAATATTATTTCCACCTGTTTTCTGCTTCATTGTCAAATAATTATTTTGTCACCGTCTATTTTGGCGAATAAGTACGACGCTTATCGCTTATTGATGACGTTCTGGTCACATAGACTGTGTTTACACCGCAGGACAAAGTGGCCCAAATCAATTTTTTGTAAATCAGATTTTTTTCCATCTGACTGTTTACACTGTAAGTAAAATGTGATCTTTATCAGACTTCAGTGTAAACACGCACAGGCCCCAATGTGGCCCCAATGTGGCCATGACATCCTTTGGATGCACACTTCGATGAAGTGAAAACAAAGGAAATTGCTACTACTACAAAATAAAATTAAACCTTAAAAATGATTTTTTTTTTTACGTGAAAATAAATGAAAGTAATACAATGTATGAATGGATGTATATAGTGTAATATATTTGGGAGGGTTCTAATTTGTTAATGGCTGTTAAGTAGAGGAGACACGGACAGCGTAGATCTACGGGAGCTTTATTTTTCAACTCACATGTACAAACCCCGTTTCCATATGAGTTGGGAAATTGTGTTAGATGTAAATATAAACGGAATACAATGATTTGCAAATCATTTTCAACCCATATTCAGTTGAATATGCTACAAAGACAACATATTTGATGTTCAAAAAATATTTCTGCAAATAATCATTAACTTTAGAATTTGATGCCAGCAACACGTGACAAAGAAGTTGGGAAAGGTGGCAATAAATACTGATAAAGTTGAGGAATGCTCATCAAACACTTACTTGGAACATCCCACAGGTGTGCAAGCTAATTGGGAACAGGTGGGTGCCATGATTGGGTATGAAAACAGTTTCCCAAAAAATGCTCAGTCTTTCACAAGAAAGGATGGGGCGAGGTACACCCCTTTGTCAACAACTGTGTGAGCTAATAGTCAAACAGTTTAAGAACAACGTTTCTCAAAGTGCAATTGCAAGAAATTTAGGGATTTCAACATCTACGGTCCATAATATCATCAAAAGGTTCAGAGAATCCGGAGAAATCACTCCACGTAAGCGGCATGGCCGGAAACCAACATTGAATGACCGTGACCTTCGATCCCTCAGACGGCACTGTATCTGCACTGTAAAACCGACATCAATCTCTAAAGGATATCACCACATGGGCTCAGAAACACTTCAGAAAACCACTGTCACTAAATACAGTTGGTCGCTACATCTGTAAGTGCAAGTTAAAGCTCTACTGTAGAAAAGCGAAAGCCATTTATCCACAACATCCAGAAACGTCGCCGGCTTTTCTGGGCCCGAGATCATCTAAGATGGACTAACGCAAAGTGGAAAAGTGTTCTGTGGTCTGACGAGTCCACATTTCAAATTGTTTTTGGAAATATTCGACATCGTGTCATCCGGACCAAAGGGGAAGCAAACCATCCAGACTGTTATCGACGCAAAGTTCAAAAGCCAGCATCTGTGATGGTATGGGGGTGCATTAGTGCCCAAGGCATGGGTAACTTACACATCTGCGAAGGCCCCATTAATGCTGAAAGGTACATACAGGTTTTGGAACAACATATGCTGCCATCTAAGCGCCGTCTTTTTCATGGACGCCCCTGCTTATTTCAGCAAGACAATGCCAAGCCACATTCAGCACGTGTTACAACAGCGTGGCTTCGTAAAAAAGAGAGTGCGGGTACTTTCCTGGTCCTCCTACAGTCCAGACCTGTCTCCCATCGAAAATGTGTGGCGCATTATGAAGCGTAAAATACGACAGCGGAGACCCCGGACTGTTGAACGACTGAAGCTGGCCGCGCCCGGGGATCATTTTTGGTGATTTAACCCCCAATTCCAACCCTTGATGCTGAGTGCCAAGCAGGGAGGGTCCCATTTTTATAAAGTACCACTGATAGTCACACACACACACACACACACACACACACACACACACACACACACACACACACACACACACACACACACACACACACACAAGGTGTGGTGAAATTACCCTCTGCATTTGACCCATCCCCTTGTTTCACCCCCTGGGAGGTGAGGGGAGCAGTGAGCAGCACCGGTGGCCTCGCTCGGGAATCGTTTTGGTGATTTAACCCCCAATTCCAACCCTTGATGCTAAACTCGTATAACACTCAAAAGTGCAGATTTCAGCCATTGAAATACTTTCTATAGTTCAAGGCTTACGGTAATTTAAAAACAACACTGCATATCATAATGGCAGCTACAGTTTTAATGTTAAAAAATCATCAAAATGCACACAAATGTTTTTTTATTTCTGTGCTTGTGAACACATCATGTACTGCGACCAAAGATCCACTACAAAAAAATAAAGTTAATCATAGCTCTCTATACAACACAATACTACAAGTTTGTCATCCACATTTTTGTGTTGTTTTGAGTCGATTTTTCTTGTGGGACGACGTGAACACACCAATGGACTGGAGTTGGCCCACGGGCCGCCAATATGAAGACAGAAGCGTTGTTTGAAGCTACTCTTTGAAGTACATTTTCTAATGGGTTGATTGGAGGACCACCACATAGCATGCATGTCAAAACAGTGTTGTATTTTCATTCGGTGGATGACAAGTTCATTTACAGTCCCCTTCCGACAAGAAACAAAAGGCTGCAAAAAGATACGATTAGAGTGAGATAAAGTGAATGTGAAGTTTCTGATAATTCAGAGTCGAATATCTGTATCTATTTTGATTTGACATTTTGCAGCTCTTTGCAATGCCCTCAGGGTTTTTCCACTCAGAAGGCATCTTCGCCAGCCTGTTAAAATCGCGCACAGTCGTCTCAATTAGAATGTGCGGATAAAGCCGGCAAAATGAAGTATTTCTGTAAATTGTCAAATGCTTCAAAATGCACCGAGACGTCCTAAGCCGTTCAAGTTCCAGAATCAAAAGAGATCCGTGACATGCTTCGACACGCACAAGAAAGGTCTTCATGTGGCACGGAGTACCAGTAGGATCTTCTTATTAGCCTTCGTGGCTGTCCTCGGGTCCGATACGCCAACCGTGAACCAGAATGAAATGATACTCTTCTCATCTTTTTTCATCAAGGAAGTCATGCATGCAGATCCTACAGACTGACTACAATAATACATCTGCAAGAAGAGACACTCTAGACAGAGGAAATAGTGGCAAACGGAGGAAAACAGGAAAAGGAAACAAGACAAGACAGGAAGTAATACAGGAAACAAATATTATGTGAGTTCATACAGACCCAGTTTCCATATGAGTTGGGAAATTGTGTTAGATGTAAATACAAACGGAATACAATGATTTGCAAATCCTTTTCAACCCATATTCAATTGAATGCACTACAAAGACAAGATATTTGATGTTCAAACTCATAAACTTTATTTTTTTTTTGCAAATAATAATTAACTTAGAATTTCATGGCTGCAACACGTGACAAAGTAGTTGGGAAAGGGCATGTTCACCACTGTGTTACATGGCCTTTCCTTTTAACAACACTCAGTAAACGTTTGGGAACTGAGGAGACACATTTTTTAAGCTTCTCAGGTGGAATTCTTTCCCATTCTTGCTTGATGTACAGCTTAAGTTGTTCAACAGTCCGGGGGTCTCCGTTGTGGTATTTTAGGCTTCATAATGCACCAAACATTTTCAATGGGAGACAGGTCTGGACTACAGGCAGGCCAGTCTAGTACCCACACTCTTTTACTATGAAGCCACGTTGATGTAACATGTGGCTTGGCATTGTCTTGCTGAAATAAGCAGGGGCGTCCATGGTAACGTTGCTTGGATGGCAACATATGTTGCTCCAAAACCTGTATGTACCTTTCAGCATTAATGGTGCCTTCACAGATGTGTAAGTTACCCATGTCTTGGGCACTAATACACCCCCATACCATCACAGATGCTGGCTTTTCAACTTTGCGCCTATAACAATCCGGATGGTTCTTTTCCTCTTTGGTCCGGAGGACACGACGTCCACAGTTTCCAAAAACAATTTGAAATGTGGACTCGTCAGACCACAGAACACTTTTCCACTTTGTATCAGTCCATCTTAGATGAGCTCAGGCCCAGCGAAGCCGACGGCATTTGTTGTTGTTGATAAACGGTTTTCACCTTGCATAGGAGAGTTTTAACTTGCACTTACAGATGTATCGACCAACTGTAGTTACTGACAGTGGGTTTCTGAAGTGTTCCTGAGCCCATGTGGTGATATCCTTTACACACTGATGTCGCTTGTTGATGCAGTACAGCCTGAGGGATCGAAGGTCACGGGCTTAGCTGCTTACGTGCAGTGATTTTTCCAGATTCTCTGAACCCTTTGATGATGTTACAGACCGTAGATGGTGAAATCCCTAAATTCCTTGCAAAAGCTGGTTGAGAAAGGTTTTTCTTAAACTGTTCAACAATTTGCTCACGCATTTGTTGACAAAGTGGTGACCCTCGCCCCATCCTTGTTTGTGAATGACTGAGCATTTCATGGAATCTACTTTTATACCCAATCATGGCACCCACCTGTTCCCAATTAGCCCGCACACCTGTGGGATGTTCCAAATAAGTGTTTGATGAGCATTCCTCAACTTTATCAGTATTTTTTTTGCCACCTTTCCCAACTTCTTTGTCACGTGTTGCTGGCATCAAATTCTAAAGTTAATGATTATTTGCAAAAAAAAAAAAGTTTATCAGTTTGAACATCAAATATGTTGTCTTTGTAGCATATTCAACTGAATGTGGGTTGAAAAGGATTTGCAAATCATTGTATTCCGTTTATATTTACATCTAACACAATTTCCCAACTCATATGGAAACGGGGTTTGTACCATACCAACATGACAAGAGGGACTTTTTTTTTTGGGGGGGGGGAATATATTTGCTCCTTTTTAGCCATATTTTATATTTTTTCTGTATTATTTCTGAACCAGTTTTTTTTTTTTATGTTCAATTTTAAAAATTCTAATAAAAATGTCGGTCAATCAGATGCTGGGAATTATTTCTTCAAGTTAGGACAAAATGTCCACACTAAGCTCCATTATATTCATCATTTTTAACTGCATTTTCTAATTCCATGGTTTAATTTTGGAGTGTGTGTGTGGCAGTGCAGTAAGTCAACCTGACACTGCAGAAAAACATAACAGTGCATCGAAATTCATTTTATTATGGGCCTGTTGCAATGCAAGCACCCATTAATATGCTGCTAAGCAGCAGTGAATGCAATGCAAGCAGCCCATATTATTATTGCTCATACTTCAACTTTTATTATTATATTTTTTCTATCTTATTCTGCCGCAAATAATACGAGGCGAACCGGCCAACGAACCCCCACTTATGTTATACCGTCGGAAAAATCTCGTTTGCGCCAACGGTAGTACTTTAAGTTGGGAACATTTCATGTTTCCACGGCGACGCTATTCACGAACGAAAAAAAACTAATTTTGGAACCGTTTACCCCAGAGTCATATAACTTGGTATGTGACACTTGTTAACTGTTAGCATGCAAACTTTAGCATGCTAGCCAGCTAACTCCAGCATGCTAACTTTTTCATCAAATTTTACAATTGTTTTTCTCTATTTCCGCAGCCATGCACCTTACAGTCACGTAACGTGTTATATGAAACATGCTAACTGTTAGCATGCTAATGTTAAAACACATGTTACATTTTCATGCATTTTCATGTCAGCATGCTAACATTTTAGGCTAGCTCTGTAGCTCATTTTGTACAGTTACGCTCAAAACTCACGGATTCGGACACTAGGCACCATTTCCAGAGGTCCAAGGCACATCAAAATTTACGCGGGAATTTTCTAGTTGCTAATACGATGCATATTTTTATGACATATATTTATTCATACCCAGCCTACTAAAATGTATTGTATGGAAAATATCTAATTCCATGTGAATCTTTTGATTAAATGGGCATTTAAATGGTCAAAATAAACATCATCATTTTTTTATTTTTTTATTTTTTGACTCAAGTTGATGTGGGATTTGAGCAAAGTAAAAATAATTATAAAAATGTTACAGCCGTTCAATTCTTAATTGTCCTTGCTGTTGCAAGAGTTGACTTAAGTGTAATAACTAAACATGAAAGCACAAATTTAACATATTGTTACACATTGTTTATGCCCTGCATGGTTGGTTTTTGTGGGGTATTTTTTTTTAGCAGATTTACACAAAAAACACACAACTGCAAACTTTGTGGGCAGGTGGCACATTTTATGAACAATAATTTCACAGGGGGACACAAATGAGCAGACTTCTGCTGTAATACCGCATGGACCCAAGTATAAGACCACCCTACTGTACGACAATACCTCTTTTTCAAGACCATTGTATGGAAATAATGATAATTAATAACAAATACAATGCAATAAAACAATATATTATATTTCTTCGCTGCTGGACTCTTGGCTCTGTTTTATTTATCGCCAATATCTTAAAACCCTGAATATAAAACAGACTTTATTAACAATATTAATATTGTTGGGTAGCCTGCAAATACAGTAACAATGGTGATTATTTAATTGTATTTATTAACTGTACAGTCGGAAGGGTATTTCAATGACCCCATTCGTCTCGGTTTACCCGACAGATGAAACGTGACGAATGGTAGGGGTGGCTAGTTCACGATCCACTTTAGCTGCCAGATGGCAGTAGAGTGTTGAATATATATATTAGGTCCGGTGGCCATGGATGAAGTGCTGGCTGTGCATCGGTTGGGGACATCTCTGTGCTAATGACCCGTCTCCTCTTAAGATGGTGTCCTGCTGGCCCCACTATGGACTGGACTCTCACTATTATGTTAGATCTACTATGGACTGGACTTTCACAATATTATGTCAGACCCACTCGACGTCCATTGCATCCGGTCTCCCCTAGAGCTCACCCTCATATGCGGTCCTCTCCAAGGTTTCTCATAGTCATTCACATCGACGTCCCATTGGGGTTGTGAGTTTTTCCTTGCCCTTATGTGGGCTCTGTACCGCAGATGTCGTTGTGGCTTGTGCAGCCCTTTGAGACACTTGTGATTTAGGGCTATATAAATAAACATTGATTGATTGAATATCTTAAAATGTGTTTTCTAGGAATTGTAATTTTGACCACAGCGTCAGTTGCTTTGTCGAGTGGCGCTTTCCATTATTTTCAGCAGACTGCATTGTGCAAAATGATGAACTTCCACCCAGGAATGGGGGCCATATGAATCCGAATCCCTTCCCTACTGTATGTGCATGTGTTGACACTGTCTTAAAGACTAAGACTACACAAAATTAAATAAACAAATCTGGGTTTGATGTTTTTGGAATCCTCCACTGTGCTTTCATCTCTTGTTTTTAATTGCCAAATGTTTCCCACCCTCGCCTCAAATAATCTAGCGTTTCCGTAAAAAGGACTTCCTGTTCGGCTGCTCCGTTTTAATATCCTGTTCTCTTGCCTATTTGTAACGATTTCTCAAAGCTAATAACCCCCCTCACCATCACCCACCCCCCTATCTTCCAGGAGTCGCAGCTGGACGGCCAAGGTTGGAGATGAGTCTGGCGGCTAAATCCCACACCTCCACCTACGGAATCCATCAACCTGGCTGACTATTTCCGGCGTCCTCGGCGGACTGTCAAGGCGGTCGCCTGAGCCCAAGATGAGTCCATCATCGTCTTTCCGAGGCGCTCCCTCGAGTGTCCGTCAAAACACATCATGCGCCATTATGTACTCTATTGCCCTTCCGTCCTTTTTTGTCCGTCCGTCTCTACGGAAGACACGGAGTGGGAATGTGCTCCAGTAGGTCCTATTCAACGTGCTATGCAAATGAGGAGACAACTCCTTTTTTATATGCCGGAGATTTTTTTTTGAAGAGAAACCCTTTGCTCATTTCACCGTCATCATTGCCGCGAGACACGAGCCGCTGTTCGCCATTAGTCCCGCACTTGCTAATTAGCTTCTGTCGCCCGGGTAACTGGTATCTGTCAGTGTCTGCTCCCCTGCTATCTTGTGGAAACCGGAGGCGATTGTAATTGAATGCCAGCTTAGCGCCGGCAAACTGCAAACGGTGCACGGGACACACCCCGACTGCCTTATACGCGTTGTTTTTGATGGTCACAAGCGCTTGGTCTCCTCAGCATTAACCAGCATAGAGGTTTTATTATTGCTTTACAGGTACCGAAAGGTCCACGTACGAACGCCAAAGACTGTGCAGACTTTGCATTAAAGGGACAAAATTAAGCCACTTTGTCATTTGTTACTGTGTATTCTAACCCCTTCTAATGCACCTAGACCAGGGGTGTCAAACTCAAATAAAGAGTGGGCCAAAATTTAAAACTGAACAAAGCCGCGGGCCAAGGTTGAACAAATTAACCTTTTTAATAGGCACCCAAACAAGTTTTGCATTGAATATTGAACAAGCAAGGCTTATATAACTTTATAGTGACATGCAAAATCGAATTTCAAATAATAATAATAATAATAAAAAAATATCAATGGCATATCAAATACAATTTAAATAAAAATTGAATGCCTCTTTTCTTTTTGCAGCCTTCTGAGGTAAATATCAACATTAACTTTTTCCACAGGCTAATAAATTTGAAAATAAAATAAGGAATAAACCAACCATTCAGGACTTTAAACTGCTCAGTTTGCAATACACTGATCTAATCTGATGTGCCCAAGCCAGATACCTGACATCTTTTCTTGGATGCTAGTTCATTAATGTCGGGGCTCAGGCTTTGAGCTGAGGCAACCTTCATTATCGAACGAAGGTGTTCATCAGTCATTATATCTCGTATTCCAAAGTCTTGGGGGCGTGCCTTTCAGGCACTGCTTTTAACGTCCTCTACGAGCTGTCGTCACGGCCGCTTTTCATCCTTCCTAAACACGTGCCGGCCCAGTCACAACATATGAGCGGCTTCTAAACACACACATACGCGAATGCAACGCATACTTCATCAACAGCGATACACTGAGAGTGGCCGTATAAGCAACTTTAACATTGCTAGAAATGTGCTCCACACTGTGAATCCACACCAAACAAGAGTGACAAACACATTTTGGGAGAACATCTGCACAGTAACACAACATAAACACAACAGAACAAATACCCAGAACCCTTTGGAACACTAACTCTTCCGGGGGACTACAATATACAAACCCCCCCCACACACACACACACCTTGTAGCGTCCCGGAAGAGTTAGTGCTGCAAAGGATTCTGGGTATTTGTTCTGTTGTGTTTATGTTGTGTTACAGTGCGGATGTTCTCCCGAAATGTGTTTGTCATTCTTGTTTGGTATGGATTCACAGTGTGGCGTATATTTCTAACAATGTTAAAGGTTTTTATACGGGCATCCTCAGTGTAACCTGTATCAATGTAGAGCAAGTATGCGTTTGCATTCTCTTCTGTGTGCGTGTCAAAGCCGCACATGTTGTATGACTGGGCCAGTCATGGGAATTAGTGGTGAATGCGGTGAACCGCGGCACCGCCGCTGTATATAATCGGCGGGCCAGCTCTAGTGTTAATTTGATATTGCCTCAAGGGCCAAGTGAAATTACACGGCGGGCCAGATTTGGCCCGCGAGCCAGAGTTTGACACCCATGACCTAGACGTACCATACGTCCTCTTTTCCCCGGACATGTCCTCTTTTGCGTAGCTGTCCAGGGCTGTCCGGGCGGAGTTTCTTAAATGCCTCAAATGTCCGGCATTTTGAGTTAGGGTTGCGTGTATTTTCAATGTACGTTCAGGGTTAAGAAGGGGTTAAAAACAAAACAAATTGTGAAGTTGCGCGCACGTAGCAGCATTTGTGAGGGAGGGGCAGAGACAGAGAGAGCGAGAGAGTTATGATAAACGCGCATGCGTCGCCAGGCTCTGCTTTTTAATCGATAGATTTATCAGATTTGATTTTTTATTATCTATAGCAGGGGTGTCAAAAGTGTGCCCCGTAGGCCGTTTGTGGCCCACAGCTAATGTTTTAAAGGCCCACGGCACATTCTAAAAATACTATTAAAATAAACAAAAACATAATATAAGTGAAATAAAAAATCTTAAAAGTGAAATGTAATTTAGAACAAGTTGCAATGTTGACTAATAAAACAAAGCTGTTTTTTTTCTTTCAAACTGTCATTGCTCAAAACATAATATTGAATCAAAATCAATGTTATTATGAATTATTGACCTATCAAAGGTTCCGATTACTTCACATCAAATATTCCACTTTGAAAAATATTTTTGGTGGAAGATTTTGCATATTTTGTGTGTTTGCCATAAAAAAAACAAAAGGGCGGAAAACAAACAAACAAAAAAAAACAACATAAAAAAAACTAAAACATTTTGAAATGAGGAATAGATCTGTAGTTGATGTAGACTCCAGAGATTTAAGCGTTAAATATAATATGTATGTATGCCCTGGCACACCATTATCATCATTTCATGACCCAAGCATGATTTTGTTATACTGGTTGACAGTATAACAAAATAAGTCACACTTAAATTCTGTAACATTCACAGTTTTGGAAAAAAGTGCAGAGGTAGAAATATTCAAAATAACCTCTTGTATATAATCTAAACATAAATAATGCCTCAAAACAAGTTAATTAAATTTAAACAAAAAACAGCAGACGAGCTCTCGCCCTGCACAGCCGTTTTGTGCTTTGTAGTGTCGATATGGGCTTGTAGCAGAGGTGGGACCAAGTCATTGCTTTGCAAGTCACAAGTAAGTCTCAAGTCTTTGCCCTCAAGTCTCGAGTCAAGTCCCGAGTCAAAACAGGGCAAGTCCGAGTCAAGTCCAAAGTCAAGACTGGAAAGTCTCAAGTCAAGTCCCAAGTCCTGCATTTTGAGTTTCGAGTCCTTTCAAGTCGTTTAACCACAGACTAATATATTTACACAGATTGTGTATGCTTTTAATACGCTGTATTTATTTATTAAAACAAGTGCATTTGAAATTGCAGGGAAAAAGATAGTGGTGACATTGCACTTCAAAATAGCACTATTAACCAGTCATTTTAAACATGTAACTCATTCCTTTACAGAATAAACACATTTGAAAAAACAAGTGCAACTGTACTTATTTGCACCAAATTGTTAACATTGTATTTCCATGGCATATTGCATTGTAACTAGTTCCACAGCAGTTTCTATCCTGTTCTTACCTTATCTCATTGATCTCATCTCATACTGTATGTGTGTTGATGTGTGCGTACACATTAAAAACATAACAAATATATGAACATAACAATGAACAGAGTTGTACTTTTAGATGTCAGGACCCAATGCAATATGTACACATATTCTTAATATAGTATACATTTTTGTAGGTGGCTAAAATACGCGATGCTGCTGACCGCCATCTAACGTTACGTTACTGTGTGTGATACATTGACTAACGTAATGTTACTGTGTGTGATACATTGACTAACGTAATGTTACTGTGTGTGATACATTGACTAACGTAATGTTACTGTGTGTGATACATTGACTAATGTTACGTTACTGTGTTGGTACCTCATGCAACCCTGCTTAAAAAAAAAATCACTTGACAAAAAGTATGAATAAGGTAGCAAACTGCAGTGGACGCAACAGATTGCCGTGTTTGCAATGACGTTATAACCATTGACATCTTATAAGTAGACGCAGCATTGGTTGCTGTGACGTGAGCAATTTGGCCGCCATCTTGAAGTGCTGATAGGGAGCCGGCGAGCAGCCTAAACTGACAGTTGAAAGGTAGAAAACAAGTTCAGCATTTTCCTGCTCAAATGAGCGGACTGTTGAAAATAGGAATCGGGGGATTACTTCTCACAAGTAAGATTTAACATTAACGTACTATTGGTTGTATTTTATGAAAATAATATTACCACAGAGTTGAGAAGGAGCAAAGATCTTCAATATTTGTATGTGAAAATCACAAATAAATCTTCTGGGGGAGGATGACCCCCGTACAGGGGTTTGGTTTACTAACTTTCAGTCCCACCTAAAACAAAATTCACCAGCCGCCACTGATTATGATGCATTCTTATTTTATGCAAAGTATAAGACAATACTTTCTTAACAGTATAATTGTAACCAGGAATAAGTCTTCTAGTAACAATATTCAAACACTAACATTGTTGGGTAAGACAGAATTTGGTTTTGTTCTGAATCCAGTGAAACAGATTGGTGGTTTTAGCTGATATAAAGACTTTCAGGTGTTTATATATGTTTAAGTATTTGGCAGACGCTTTTATCCAAAGCGACTTACATAAAATAATACATATAAAACAATCACTGCAAACATTATCATTTAAGGGAAGAATGTAATAGAAAATATCAATACAAAGTGTCAAGACAGAATAAACTCTCTGCTGCTGCAGCAACAGAGATACAGTCTATAGGTCCTTAAGATATATAGATATCTAATGTATTCATACATTGTTTATGTAGGGTACACGCATATGTATATATAACCTAATCATATTGTTTTTTCAACTTAAAAATAGTTTACCGTTTTTTTCCCCTTCTCTGGGATTATATTCCCACTTTTGATCTCGGACGTCTGGTCACTTATAGCATATAAGAATATTATATTACTGTTAAGCAAACTATGAATAATAAAACATGTGTCTGTTATCATAGCTACACGTATGACAAAAAAGGGGGTGAAAATCAGTGGTATTCAGTGTGGTAAAATGAATTAAATGCGCTGACAGTTCATTGCTCCTGCCAAATGAATTGCACTGAGTGGAGCGGATCACCACTCCAAGATGGCGGCCCCGCGCCTCGTCTGCGCCAGTAGGCAGTAGTGCTCCATGCTGCGTCTACTTATAAGATGTCTATGGTTATAACGTTAGCAGTGAGTTTGCAGCCTCACTGATTTAACTACACAGCAAATAAAAGTCACGTTACTTAGCCAATAAACGTTATCTTACATTCAAAACTTACCCTTCTTTGTGCAACTTCAAATGTCTTCATTGGTTCTCCTGCAATTTGATTGGATGAATGCTGCGTGGTGAAAACAACGTAGATCTAATTTGATTGGCTGTTGTACTGACAGCACACCAGCTGACAGGAACAACACGCTGATAGACAGACGAAGAAAATGAAAAATACGGAGCGCTCCCAAATAACTTTTTAAGCTTTGGATTTTGGGGAAAGTGGCAAGTCATGTCAAGTCATGTCAAGTCAAAAGGCTCAAGTCCAAGTGAAGTCACAAGTCATTGATGTTAAAGTCTAAGTCGAGTTGCAAGTCTCTTCACATTTTGTCAAGTCGAGTCTAAAGTCATCAAATTCATGACTCGAGTCTGACTCGAGTCCAAGTCATGTGACTCGAGTCCACACCTCTGGCTTGTAGATCTTTAAGCCCCTTTATTTGCCACAGATATATACGTTCCTGCTTTGCACACAGTGCATTCTGCTTTCCATGTGTCACGGCCAGGACGAAAACACACATTTTTTTTCCGCAAATCATCCGTGAAGTTGCATTTACGTTTCGGCATTTCTTGTTTTCGTGTCTCTCTCTCCACTCACTAGCTCTCTCGCTCTCTGTCTCTGCCACTCCCTCACAAATGTTTCTGCGTGCGCACACCTCCACAGTTTGTTTTGTTTAACCCCTTCTTAATCCTGGACGTACATTGAAAATACACGCAACCCTAACTCAAAATGCCGGACATTTGAGGCATTTAAGAAACCCTGCCCGGACACCCCGGACAGTCCCGCAAAAGAGGACATGTCCGGGGAAAAGAGGACGTATGGTCAGCCTACATATAGTTGATGTAGATGCCCATATCTGCTGTACATATTTACTTCACAAAAGAGAAGTGTGGGATACTTCTCTTGTTGCCTTTTTTGTATTTGACTTTATCTAATGGATTTATTGAATGTTTGGCACAGATGGACCGGAGCAGGAGGGGATTGAAAGAAGAAAAAAAGGAAGACAGAGAAGGAAATTGTGGGGACAAGAGGGGGATAAGACAGACAGACAACAACAACAACAGAACAACATCAGCAAATAGGATATGTACAAATATGATGGTAAAAGTGATAGCAAAGAATGACAATGAACATTATTACACTACAAATGGAGCAATACAAATACCAATAGAAATACCCACTATTGATAATGAATAATAACAATAATTACCTTTATTATCAACAATACAATTGTTTTGAATGCAACAATACATATATATAATGATAACTTGAAATACAAAAGAAAGCAGATAAATGGAGGGGAAGAAATAGAAGCGAACTGTATTAACCTTGTAGATTGTTATAGTGAACATAGGTTAAGCTTTATCAGTGTGATGTGTTTTACCCAGTTTCCCCTCAGGGAACAGCGTTAAATTCCATACATTCATCAATTTTCTACCGCTTGTCCCTATCGAGGTCGCGGGGGGTGCTGGAGCCTATCCAAGCTGCACTCGGGCGGAAGGCGGGGTACACCCTGGACAAGTCGCCACCTCATCGCAGGGCCAACACAGATAGACAGACAACATTCACACTCACATTCACACACTAGGGCCAATTTAGTGTTGCCAATCAACCTATCCCCAGGTGCATGTCTTTGGAGGTGGGAGGGAGCCAGAGTACCCAGGAAGGAACCCACGCAGTCACGGGGAGAACATGCAAACTCCACACAGAAAGACCCTGAGCCCAGGAATCGAACCCAGGACCTTCTTATTGTGAGGCACACGCACTAACCCCTGGTACACCGTGCTGCCCCGACGTTAAATTATGTTTGATGAAACGTGGTTATATGCATTAGTGTATGTATGTATGTGTGCTTGTATATGTACAGTATGTGTATATGTATGTTTGTACAGTGAATGTATATGTACAGTATGTGTATATGTATGTTTGTACAGTGAATGTATATGTACAGTATGTGTGTATGTATGTTTGTACAGTGAATGTATATGTACAGTGTGTGTATATGTATGTTTGTACAGTGAATGTATATGTACAGTATGTATATATGTATGTTTGTACAGTGAATGTATATGTACAGTATGTGTATATGTATGTTTGTACAGTGAATGTGCGTGGGGATGTATGTACTGTGTGTGTTGGTACGTGGGAGCTTAGGTACCTGTGTATGTGGGTAAGTACCAATGTGTGCGTGTATGTATGTATTCATGAATATATGTATGTGTATATATGTATGAATAAATGTGTGTATGTGAATACGTATGCAAATTTGTATGCCATATATACATTTATATATGTTACTTTCAACGCTTAAATTAGATGTTTTCGTCAATTCTAATTTTCTTTAGTTGTCTTATGTTTTATGCCATTTTTTTGCAAATAAAACCTTGTTTTATTTATATGACAAACACAGAAAATATGGAATATCATTCTACTGAAATATTCCAAAGTGGAATATTTGATGTGAAGTGATTGGAGTTTAGAACAATGATTTTTATTTTTATTTTTATGTTTTTGAGCAAAGAATAAAACAGCCAGAAAGCAGCTTTGTGTTATTAGAGTCAACATTGCAACTTTTTCTCGATACATTTGACCTGTATGCTCTTTTATTCCACGTTATGTTTTTTTTTTTTTTTTTTAAATGTGCAGCGGGCAGTTAAAACATGAGCTCCACCCATCCATTTTCTACCGCTTGTCCCTTTTTTTGGGGTCGCGGGGGGTGCTGGAGCCTATCTCAGCTGCATTCGGGCGGAAGGCGGGGTACACCCTGGACAAGACGCCACCTCATCACAGGGCAGACACAGATAGACAGACAACATTCCCCCAGGCCCTACTTTGAAAACTATCTACGTTTGCCAACTTGTGTTTAAATGCTTAGGTTTGGGAAACAGTCAGTCTGAATAACTAACTTTACAACATCAAGGGGAGTTAGAGGTCCCACTGTATTATTGAAATATAATGAAAACAAAACATGTTTTATTTCTATGCTGACTTGTCCAATTGTTGCCAGTTCTACTGTGTTCCTATTTCATAGCTTTGCAGATGCTCACTCATCCTAAACATGTCCTAAATAATGGATTTCCTTGTTGCTGTCATAGGCGAAATAGCTACCTTGAATAAGTAGTAGGAGAAAACGCCACCCTCGCACAGCGGTAAACACCACCTTACACAAGCATTTATGTCCCGTTCGCTAAGCTGGAGGATGAGGCTCCTGATCAAAAACCTCAGGCTGTGGCCAAATGTGCACATCATCTCTGTGTACAGTAGCCCTTGACCTTGCTGGGTGTCCTCATGGCCCGCACACCCGCTGGAAATTAAATTACAGATTAGTGGCTGCAGGCCCAAAGGCGGCTTTATTCGCTTGCCCCCCCCTCCCCCTCTCTCCGGGTGTTGTAGGGATTTAAGGGAGAAAATGTAAGTCTTGAAGATGTATCTCAGCCTTAAGCAGACCAGTGGCTACAGTGCAGGCCCCTATAAAGTCTGCAAAGACATCTTACTCCTACATAGAAGGCATGGGGGAACCGTGGAAATATAGTTAGTGATGGAGCAGAAGCTCAGCAAACTTCAGGCCGACGGGTTTGGATTCTATTGCATTTCCACGGCTTGAAAATGAAATAATAATAACACAGTGATAAAACAAACATATTTTTCGCAACTTATCATTGCCTATTTGTCTTATATAAAGGTTTTCATTTTGGTAGTGATTAGATACATTTGTTTGTTGAGGTACAACACCTGGAAACAGACTAACTTGATTGATTGATTGAGACTTGTATTAGTAGATTGCACAGTACAGTAGACATTCCGTACAATTGACCACTAAATGGTAAGTTTCTGGCTTTTCACTCCCTTGTTTTGTTTCCATGATTACCCATTAGTTTCACCTGTTCCACGTTTGGACTCATTGTGCACTCTTGTTTGTCACCATAGCAACCCATTAGTTTTCACCTGTCACGTCACGCACCTGTTTCACGTTTTGAGTCACGCACCTGTTTTCGTTAATCATGTCTGTAGTATTTAAGTTCATTGTTTTCAGTTTGTCTCGCTGGCGACATCTCACATTTATGCTCTGTACATTCCTGACACTTGTTTTCATGTCCATCCTTCATGCTGCTACTTTTGTCCAAGCCAAAAGGGACAAGCGGTAGAAAATGGATGGATGGAAGTAAGTTTTTGTTTATTAATGCTATAGTCTTTTGGTTTCATAGTTTGTTCTCCGCCACTGTGCGCGCTTTTCGTTTGTACTTTTTTTTGATAATTTAAATAAATCATGTACTTACATTCCCGTCTTGCCCGAGCCAACTTTCCGTTGCCTTCTAGAAAAACTAAACCCCAGGACCAAGTCGTGACATTATGTCGCCAGCGAGACAAACTGAAAACAATGAACTTGAATACTACAGACATGATTAACGAAAACAGGTGCGTGACGTGACAGGTGAAAACTAATGGGTTGCTATGGTGACAAACAAGAGTGCACAATGACTCCAAACGTGGAACAGGTGAAACTAATGGGTAATCATGGAAACAAGACAAGGGAGTGAAAAGCCAGAAACTAAAAGAGTCCAATAACTAAACAAAACAAAACATGACTAAAACAAAACATGATTACACAGACATGACACTAATACAAGTTTCAATCAATCAATCAATGAATGCCTACTGAGCCTTTGGTGCTGTTAAGTTATTGTGGCTCAATTTGCCTAATTTTTATTTTATTTTAATGTATTATTATTTAATATATATTATTGTTTGAGCTGCTTAAGAGATATTCCTGGCTCTGAATTTGCTCATTGCTATTTTTATGTTTTTGTGCATTATTTGTTGCCGTCATCATTAAACGAACAGGTTACTCGTCAGTTACTCAGTACTTGAGTAGTTTTTCCACAACATACTTTTTACTTTTACTCAAGTAAATATTTGGGTGACTACTCCTTACTTTTACTTGAGTAATAAATCTCTAAAGTAACAGTACTCTTACTTGAGTACAATTTCTGGCTACTCTACCCACCTCTGGTTATTTGTCTGATGGTCATTTTTCAATTTTGGCCGTCATCAGATAAATTGCCAGGGACGAGTTCATGTACAACTCCTGAAAACAGCACAAATACACAAATTGGCCAACTTCATCGTCGAGCTCCACCCACACCCTACAAAAACTCACACCTATTTGATATTATCATCAGTTATTTGTCTGGCGTACTTGTTTAAATTTTGGTGGCAATCAAATAAACTACCTTGAGGTACAAATCCTGGAAACAGCCCAAATCCACGAAATGGCTAAAATTATGACCAAGCTTCACCCATACTCTACAGCAGGTCTGGGCAACTATTTTGACTCGGAGTGCCAAAATTTAGAGAAAAAACTGTGTCTGGGGGCATATATCATACTTGCCAACCCTCCCGGATTTTCCGGGAGACTCCCGAAATTCAGCGCCTCTCCCGAAAACCTCCCGGGACAAATTTTCTCCCGAAATTCAGGCGGACATGAGTGACGTGTCGACAGCCTGTTTTCACGTCCGCTTTCCCACAATATAAACAGCGTACCTGCCCAATGACGTTATAACTGTAGAATGATCGAGGGCGAGTTCTTGGTTTCTTATGTCTTATTGTTAGGCAGTTTCATTAACGTCCTCCCAGCGCGGCAACAACACACAACAACAGCAGTCACATTTTTGTCTACCGTAAAGCAGTTTGTCTGCAGTAAACAGCAATGTTGTGCCACTCTTAAACAGGACAATACTGCCATCTACTGTACATGCACATGTGACAATAACATTACGGCTTTTAGAGAGTGCAGTGCACAACTGCGCACACAACAAGGAGACAAAGCAGAATGCATCATCAGAGAGGGTGTTCAGCATGGTTAGAAAAATAGTGACAGAGAATAGAACAAGGATGGACAATTCGACCCTTAACTCAACAATGAGTAGATGAGTGTTATGCGTGTGTGTGTATGTGTGTAAATAAATGAACACTGAAATTCAAGTATTTCTCTTATTTATATATATATATATATATATATATATATATATATATATATATATATATATATATATATATATATATATATATACACACACACACAATAAAACAAAATAAAAGTATACTAGAATTCACTGAAAGTCAAATATTTCTTATATATATATATATATATGAAATACTTGACTCCTCCCCTCTTAACCACGCCCCCAACCGCGCCCCCCCCCCACCTCCCGAAATCGGAGGTCTCAAGGTTGGCAAGTATGGCATGTATATATATATATATATATATATATATATATATATATATATGTATATATATGTATGTGTGCGTGGGTCCTATTTTCAAGAACACTAATACAAAACCTCACTATAATGTCTGATTGAATGCTAAAAACGTTATTTATATAGCCCTTAATCACAAGTGTCTCAAAGGGCTGCACAAGCCACAACGACATCCCCGGCAAGAAAAAACTCAACCTTGGAGGGGGACCGCAGATGTGGGGACCTGGGCGACCTGTGCAATGGACGTAGAGTGGATCTAGATAATAGTGTGAGAGTCCAGTCCATAGTGGGGCCAGCAGGGGATCATCTTGAGTGGAGACAAGTCAAGTTATGACAGAGCGCCTTAAAAAAACGGAATGGAAATTTAAATTTTTTTCACCGAACGATACACCCAGAATGTACATGAAAATAAAGAATGTGGGATTTACAATATTAACTACGAACGATAAAACACTGAATATTGACAACATGTGAACGTCACACACCCTCTCGATCGACAAATTTTACAATCATGCGAAACGCAACAAAAATGCAACAAAGAAAGTGAAATATGAACGCAAGGGGTAAAAAAAAAACTCACCTACAATCTGATATATCACTAAACTTTAGAACTTTGTTGTAAAAATCTCCTTCCGCGTCTGTCCCTGACACCCGCATTTCAGGCTGGCTGCTCTGGAAACACTCTGTGGAAACGCTTGGTGCCTCGTCTGAGCTGCTGTGACTTAGATTACCATAGTTACTAGTATATCATGCAAAAGCGCAGATTCCAACCAGTGAAATAGTTTGTATAGTTCAAGATTCAAGGTCATTTGAAAACATCACTGCACATCATAATAGCAGCTACAGTTTCCATCTTATAGATCTTAAAAAAATTATTTGGGAATGTCCAGATTGAAAAGCTTAATTTGCCCAGATGTGGTTTACAGCATGAACTCACAACTTTCTGAATTGATCATCACTTATTTGTCTAGTCATATATTATTTTGGTGGCAATCAGATTAATAACCTAGGAGATGTTTGTTGAGGCACAACTCCCTGAAATGGCCTAAATCCACGAATCAGTTAACTTTATCGCCAAGCTCCACCCACACCCTAAGGCAAAAACTCATAACGTTTTCAAACTTTTTCACAAGTTAATATTCTAGGGGTCATGTTTCAATTTTGGTGGTGATCAAAAACTTACCTTGGAGGTGTTTGTTCAGGCATAACTCCTGGGACCGTCCCAAATCCACAAATCTGCTAACCCTGTCACGAAGCTCTATCCACACCCTACAGCAAAAATTCACCATTTTCTGAATTTATCATCAGTTATTTGTTTACTGAACATGTTTCAATTTTGGTGGCAATCAGATGAAGTACCGAGGAGTTTGTTCGAGAACAACTTTTGGAAAAAGCCAAAATCCTTGAAAAATCACACTTGCATACAAAATGGTTTACAACCTGTGTGTCCTTGATGATTTCCGTGTGTCCTGTCATGATGAACATGTGCAGAATTTCATATCATTTGGACGCTTTTGTGGCAGGTGATTATTGGTTTTCTACACCAAAATTAATCTATTTATTATTCAATATATTATTATTATTATTATTATCCAGATTTTGGTGCGCTCTACCTTCCACATTTTACACCCGATTCAAACCGTTCCAGCTTCAAACTATTAGGGAATCACGGGCTTTCCCTTGACAAATTCCCCAAAATTTGCAAATTTTCCATAATTCCAGGTTTTCCGGGACATTTTTTCCATTCAAAATGAATTGGCCATTTTTCAAACTTCCACCATTTCCACATTTTCAACCAATTCAAACCATTCCACCTTCAACACATTCCACCATTCTGGAAATTCAAACTACCCTTTTTCCAAGTTAAATTTTTTTTCCAGGATCTTCCAGAATTCCTGGTTTTTCAAATCTCTATTTTCACCCTTTTTTCTGGTGACTACCCCTCCCACATTTTTCAACCCACTTCAACCGTTCCACCGTCAAAACATTCCTCTTAATTAGGACAAAAAACAAAGTTGTTTTTTGAACAGGAAAAATTCCAGGAATTCCGTAATACCATTTCTCAATTCAACATGTTTTACTATTTCAACATTTCTCGACCGATTAGAAACATTTCAACACCAACCATTTCAACTCATTCAGTCCATTCCAGTTGTTTACCATTAAAAAAAAAAATTCCCGCTTTTCCCGAAATTCCCAAATTTTGGGGAAATTCCCATTTACATCAATGGGACATTCTTCAAAGTTCCACAATTCCCACATTTTTCATCTGATTCAAACTGTTCCAACTTCAAAATATTCAGCCTGTTCAGTAATTGTGTGTTCTACTTCAACAATTCTAAAAAACATTCCCAAATTTTCCATAATTCACGGTTTTCCGGGACATTTTTTCCATTCAAAATGAATTGGCCATTTTTCAAACTTCCACCATTTCCACATTTTCAACCAATTCAAACCATTCCACCTTCAACACATTCCACCATTCTGGAAATTCAAACTACCCTTTTTCCAAGTTAAAAAAAATCCAGGATCTTCCAGAATTTCTGGTTGTCCAAAGCTCTATTTCCACCCTTTTTTCTGGCGACTACTCCTCCCACATTTTTCAACCCACTTCAACCGTTCCACTGTCAAAACATTCCTCTTAATTAGGACAAAAAACAAAGTTGTTTTTTGAACAGGAAAAATTCCAGGAATTCCGTAATACCATTTCTCAATTCAACATGCTTTACTACTTCAACATTTGTCGACCGATTAGAAAAATTTCAACACCAACCATTTCAACTCATTCAGTCCATTCAAGTTGTTTACCATTTTAAAAAAAATTCCCGCTTTTCCTGAAATTCCCAAATTTTGGGGAAATTCCCTTTTACATCAATGGGACATTCTTCAAAGTTCCACAATTCCCACATTTTTCATCTGATTCAAACTGTTTCAACTTCAGAATATTCAGCCTGTTTAGGAATTGTGTGTTCTACTTCAACAATTCTAAAAAACATTCCCAAATTTTCCATAATTCCTGGTTTTCCGGGACATTTTTTCCATTCAAAATGAATTGGCCATTTTTCAAACTTTCACCATTTCCACATTTTTCACCCACTTCAACCGTTCCACCGTCAAAACATTCCTCTTAATTAGGACAAAAAACAAAGCTGTTTTTTGAACTGGAAAAATTCCATGAATTCCGTAATACCATTTCTCAATTCAACATGTTTTACTATTTCAAAATTTGTCGACCGATTAGAAACATTTCAACACCAACCATTTCAACTCATTCAGTCTATTCAAGTTGTTTACATTTTTTTTTTTAAATTCCCGCTTTTCCCGAAATTCCCAAATTTTGGGGAAATTCCCATTTACATCAATGGGACATTCTTCAAAGTTCCACAATTCCCACATTTTTCATCTGATTCAAACTGTTCCAACTTCAAAATATTCAGCATGTTCAGGAATTGTGTTCTACTTCAACAATTCTAAAAAATATTCCCAAATTTTCCATAATTCCCGGTTTTCCGGGAAATTTTTTCTATTCAAAATGAATTGGCCATTTTTCAAACTTTCACCATTTCCACATTTTTCACCCAATTGAAACCATTCCACCATCAACACATTCAACCATCCTGGAAATGTAAACTACTTTTTTTTCCAAGTTCAAAAAAATTCCAGGATTTTCCAGAATTCCTGGTTTTCCAAAGCCTTATTTCCACCCTTTTTTTCTGGCAACTACTCCTTTCACATTTTTCAACGCAGTTCAACCGTTTTACAGTCAAAACATTCCTCTTAATTAGGACAAAAAATGAAGTTGTTGAATTTCCCGAAAATTCCGTAATACCATTTTTCAATTCAACATGTTACTTCTTCAACATTTCTCGACCGATTTGAAAAATGTCAACACCAACCATTTCAACTCATTCAGTCCATTCAAGTTGTTTACCATTTTAAAAAAAATTCCCGCTTTTCCTGAAATTCCCAAATTTTGGGGAAATTCCCATTTACATCAATGGGACATTCTTCAAAGTTCCACAATTCCCACATTTTTCATCTGATTCAAACTGTTCTAACTTCAGAATATTCAGCCTGTTTAGGAATTGTGTGTTCTACTTCAACAATTCTAAAAAACATTCCCAAATTTTCCATAATTCCTGGTTTTCCGGGACATTTTTTCCATTCAAAATGAATTGGCCATTTTTCAAACTTTCACCATTTCCACATTTTTCACCCACTTCAACCGTTCCACCGTCAAAACATTCCTCTTAATTAGGACAAAAAACAAAGCTGTTTTTTGAACTGGAAAAATTCCATGAATTCCGTAATACCATTTCTCAATTCAACATGTTTTACTATTTCAAAATTTGTCGACCGATTAGAAACATTTCAACACCAACCATTTCAACTCATTCAGTCCATTCAAGTTGTTTACAATTTTTTTTTTAATTCCCGCTTTTCCCGAAATTCCCAAATTTTGGGGAAATTCCCATTTACATCAATGGGACATTCTTCAAAGTTCCACAATTCCCACATTTTTCATCTGATTCAAACTGTTCCAACTTCAAAATATTCAGCATGTTCAGGAATTGTGTTCTACTTCAACAATTCTAAAAAATATTCCCAAATTTTCCATAATTCCCGGTTTTCCGGGAAATTTTTTCTATTCAAAATGAATTGGCCATTTTTCAAACCTTCACCATTTCCACATTTTTCACCCAATTGAAACCATTCCACCATCAACACATTCAACCATCCTGGAAATGTAAACTACTTTTTTTTTCCAAGTTCAAAAAAATTCCAGGATTTTCCAGAATTCCTGGTTTTCCAAAGCCTTATTTCCACCCTTTTTTTCTGGCAACTACTCCTTTCACATTTTTCAACGCAGTTCAACCGTTTTACAGTCAAAACATTCCTCTTAATTAGGACAAAAAATGAAGTTGTTGAATTTCCCGAAAATTCCGTAATACCATTTCTCAATTGAACATGTTACTTCTTCAACATTTCTCGACCGATTTGAAAAATGTCAACACCAACCATTTCAACTCATTCAGACCATTAAAGTTTGTTTTTTTACCATTTTTATAAAAAATCCCGCTTTTCTTGAAATTCCAAAGTTTTTAGGAAATTCCCACAGATTTTTTTTTTTTTTTTTACTGTATATTTCTTGGAAGAATCTCAAGGTGTCACTGTAGATGAAAACTGCAGTTCAAAGAATGCAAAAGAGAGCAAAAAGTGTTTTGGATCCCAGCGAGTGACAGACAGTGAAAGTCAATGTTTGCAGTCACACATTGGCTATCCTCTGCTGCTTTGTTTGGGGTCCAAGCTGTGCCAAACATCAACGTGTACACAACGACTTGTTGTCATTGTAAACAATTCTTTTATGGCACTAAAACGGACCAACTGAACAAACAGAAGCAAGTTGACTGGCTCACTAAGCAAGCGGTGTAACAGTGACTTGGTATACTGCTAGAAATGACACATGCTATGTTGGCGATGCTGCAGTATTACACTCCGCAGTGTCCAATTTGCTGCTTCAGCTCCTTTTCTAACTGCCCGTCAGTCTCCCCTTGGATAAAATGTGTCTTCTAGGAAAGGTAAATATAGAAGACCCTCTTTTCAGCAGTTTTTTTTTTGGTCAAGTCAGTCTCCTCTTTGATAAAATGTGTTTTCTTCCATTGTGCTTCTTAATTACTGCAGTATTGTACTCTATAGTTTGCACTTTGCTGTAAATGTCAGTTTTCTCACTGCCCACAGTCTCGTCTTGGATACATCTTGTCTCTTCATCATAAATGTAGGAGAGCCTTGTTCTCTGTTGGTGTCGTTTGTTGCTGCAGTATTATACTCCACAGTCTCCAGTTGACTGCAGGGACCTGTTTCCTCACTGCCCTAAATCTCATATTGAATAAAATGTCTTGTTTGAAAGGTGAATATAGGAAACCCCTCTTCTTTTCAGTCATACTTTTTGGTTGCTGCAGTAGTATACTCCACCGTCTGCATTTTGCTGCAACAGTCTTGTTTTATTGCTGCCCTCAGTCTCCTCTTTGGTAAAATAAGTCTTCTTGGAGAACTAAATACAAGAGACTCGGGTTCTCTTCCATTGTTCTTTTTAATGACTGCAGTATCATCCAGCCTGGACTTTGTTGTAAAGGTCTGTTTTCTCACTGCCCCCAGTCTCCTCTTGGATAAATCATGTTTCATTAGAGTAAATGTAGGAGACCATTGTGTTGTTTGTTGCTGCAAACCATCCAAACTCACTTGCTTTTACTTATCTTTACTGTCCTGTGTCTTCCCTTCTTTATTCAGGTCTTCTTTACCTGGCTTCTTCTGCTCTTCTACGGCTTCTTCACAGTCCTTCAGTCTCCAATTTCTCACTGGCCACAGTCTCCTCTTGGATACATCTTGTCTCTTCATCATACATGTAGGAGAGTCTTGTTCTCTGTTGGTGTCGTTTGTTGCTGCAGTATTATACTCCACAGTCTCCAGTCGGCTGCAGTGGCCCGTTTCCTTACTGCCCTAAATCTCGTATTGGATAAAATGTCTTGTTTGAAAGGTAAATATAGGAAACCGCTGTTCTTTTCAGTCGTACTTTTTGGTTGCTGCAGTAGTATACTCCACCGTCTGCATTTTGCTGCAACAGTCTTGTTTTATTGCTGCCCTCAGTCTCCTTTTTGGTAAAATAAGTCTTCTTGGAGAACTAAATACAAGAGACTCGTGTTCTCTTCCGTTGTTCTTTTTAATAACTGCGGTATTATATAGCCTGCATTTTGTTGTAAAGGTCTGTTTTCTCACTGCCCCCAGTCTCCTCTTGGATAAATCATGTTTCATTAGAGTAAATGTAGGAGACCATTGTGTTGTTTGTTGCTGCAAACCATCCAATCTCACTTGCTTTTACTTATCTTTACTGTCCTGTTTCTTCCCTTCTTCATGCAGGTCTTCCTTACCTGGCTTCTTCTGCTCTTCTACGGCTTCTTCACAGTCCTTGAGTCTCCAATTTGCTGGCACTTCAGTCTCCATTTTCTCACTGCCCTCAGTCTCCTTTTGGATAAATCTTGTCTCTTCATCATAAATGTAGGCGAGCCTTGTTCTCTGTTGGTGTCGTTTGTTGCTGCAGTTTTATACTTCACAGTCTCCAGTTGACTGCAGTGACCTGCTCCCTCACTGCCCTAAATCTCATATTAAATAAAATGTCTTGTTTGAAAGGTGAATATAGGAAACTCCTGTTCTTTTCAGTCGTACTTTTTGGTTGCTGCAGTAATATACTCTACCGTCTGCATTTTGCTGCACCAGTCTGTTTTATTGCTGCCCTCAGTCTCCTCTTTGGTAAAATAAGTCTTCTTGGAGAACAAAATACAAGAGACTCGTGTTCTCTTCCGTTGTTCTTTTTAATGACTGCGGTATTATACAGCCTGCACTTTGTCGTAAAGGTCTGTTTTCTCACTGCCCCCAGTCTCCTCTTGGATAAATCGTGTTTCATTAGAGTAAATGTAGGAGACCATTGTGTTGTTTGTTGCTGCAAACCATCCAATCTCACTCGCTTTTACTTATCTTTACTGGTCTTCTTTACCTGGCTTCTTCTGCTCTTCTCCAATTTGCTGCCATTTCAGTTTCCATTTTCTCACTGCCCTCAGTCTCCTCTTGAATAAACATCATTACAGGTCATTGTATCTAAAACAAGAACTGTAACCGTGGCTCAGCACTGTAGATCGTAGATAGTTCATTCTCAGTGTGCTCCTTAATCCATTTCCTATTTGTTCAGCCCATAATTCAATATTGGCTTCTATGCTTTCACTTCTAACAGAATAATTAATACCCTCAGTAATAGAAAATAGCTTCCATCAAATTGAACACGACGGCTAGCAGGCTTTTTTCCCCCTTCTTTTCTCTTTATGTGGCTTGGAAAAAATAAGACACCTGAGGTCAGCAAATGGCTGCAAGTACTTTTGCTTTCAGTCCAAAATGTGCTAATCGTTGACAGGAAGCCATTGCAATTAAAAGGTCAGCCTAAAGAAAAACTGCTCGGGGGAATGCGAGCGAATAGTAATGTGTAAATAGTTTATTCTAGGCAAGCTGGCATTCTCTATCGCAGGCTATTAAAGTGCATGTAAATAAGTTGGGCTGTGGCCACTTAACATGGCGTGTAAACACCGCATAGAAAATCCCGCTCACTGGAAGCACCCTTGCATCATTTTTACGATCTGCCGGGTTTGTTCACCACTTCAGGAGCAGCGTTTTTTTAACAGTTTTTATTTCCCCCGAGGACGGCTTATCGTGTACTTAGTATGCAGAGGACGGAGCGGAGCATAAAGATGGCAATGCAACTGTGGACGAGCAATACTTTTAAGACTCAACTTGCTAATAAGCACGCTGCTTTACAACAAGTGTCCAGGCCCTGAATTTGCTTTGGAATTCAGTGTAGATTTCCTTCATGTCGAGAGATCACTGGGGAAATAAAATAATCTTTCAGTGAAGTGATGTTCATGCTCACAAAAAGCCAGTGCTTTTGCACAAATCATAAAAATGTTTGTAATAATCAGTGCAAGTGATTGTTTCAGGGTGAAATGAAAATATTTTTTACAATAGGATTCTAACTGTCATTTAACTATAGCCAATTGTTTTAGTGTAGGAGAGATTATAAGAGAAAAATATAAGGAAACATTTCAATTTTATGAGAAAAAAAAGTCATATTTTGTTTCGGAAAAAAAGGTCAAATTAATATCAAACAAATATATCCATTTTGACGTGAAGTACAATTTTGACAATTATGGTCCCATATTTCCATTATAGGAAGGAATAGTGTGGCTAAAAATGTACAATAGTATAGTTTATAAAAAAGAAAGTTAAACCGTTAATAATGACAAATAATTATAATCTTGAGAATGACAGTATAATCTTATTTTTCCATGGTTTGAATGCAAAAAAAAAAGAAATTAAAGTAATAATTTCAATTTAAAAAAATGTATTAATTATTAACATTTATAATTAAAATGTGATACAATAGTAGAATTGGGAAAACAAAAATTATAGGGGTAAAATGATGAATAAATCAAATATCTAAAAAATTTAAATAAATGTATGCATTTTCACAAGAGAATGTTAATCCCCACCTAAACGTAAAAGTAAAATTACACCAAAATAGTACATTTATGAGAAAATGTAATTATGAGAACAACCCTAATCCAATGTTATGAAAGTAAAGTCTTATTGTATCTAGTAAATATAAATATGTGAGTAGAAAGTAATAACAATTGCCACTGTAGAAGAAACAAGTAGGATTTTCCAATATACTTTCTAATGTAATGAAATTAAGGTCATATTTTTTCAAGTTAAAAATTGATTTATGATGATGTACATTAAAAATTAAAAAAATTAAAAATTAAATATTAAAAATTAAAAATTAAAATCTAAAAATTAAAAATTAAATTAAATTAAATTAAATTAAATTAAAAATTAAAAATTAAAAATTAAAAATTGATTTATGATGATGTACATTATGTCAATAGCATCAACATGTTAACAAATGAATGTAAAATTCCCCACTTAAGCATGGGACAAAATGTCATTGGTGCATTATGTCATAATAATAATAGATTTTATTTGTAAAAAGCACTTTATATTGAGTAAACAATCTCAAAGTGCTACTGTGTATATTAAAAAAAAATAAAAAAAAATAAAAAAGATAATAAAGAAAGAAAGAAAGAAATAAAAATAAAAACTAGAACAGCCAAATAGCTACAGCAAGTATGCACATCTAAGAAAAGGCTTTTTTTTTTTTTTTTTTTTTTAAAGAAGGGCTTTTAAGCCTTTTTTAAAAGCATCCACAGTCTGTGGTGCCCTCAGGTGGTCAGGGAGAGCGTTCCATATATATATTTTTTTTCAGAAAAGGTTAATAAATATGACCGTATAAAATAATATGTTTTCCAAATCATTGTCAAAAGTCCCACTCAAGTGCGAATCACAAATTAAAAAAATTATGAGAAAATAATCTAATGTGATAAGAATAAACCCCTGTCCTGGGTTGTGTCACAAGAGCATCATCAGCCTTGGCAGAGATACCCAGACTTCCCTTTGCTCAACTACTTTGTCCAGCTCCTCCTCCTCGGGGGTCCCAATGTGTTCCCAGACCAGTTGAGAGACCAAGTCCAAGACATATGGCTAGACATACAGAAGGCCAATACATAGTCCAAGTCATACTCCAAGACACAGACTAAGACATAGGCAAAGACACAGACCAAGACATACACTAAGACACAGACTAAGACATAGACCAAGACATAGACCAAGACATAGACCAAGGCATACTCCAAGACATAGTCCAATACAGAGACATAGGCCATAGTCTAACACCTCTCCTGGGAGGCATCTGCAAAAAAGCAGAGACCCAATCCTGCAACCACCAAAACAGAACCCCTCAACACCCTGACTGTGTCTACTAATTCTGTCCATAAAAGTTAAAAACAAAATCCTCGACAAATGGAAGCCATAGCTGAGTCACGGAAATGAGTCCGATTTACTGGCAGGAGTGTATCGCCCGAATTAGGCAGTCCGATGGAGGGGGTCCCACATTGCTCCCGATAGGTGCAAGCCACACCACCTGGCCCTTGAGAATAAAGCTGTGATCATTTTAACATGTGAATGCCAACATTTATACTCAATCCTGAAGAAGTAAAATGATGAAAAACGATTGTTTAAAAAAATATATTTGCGTGATAAAACAGTATTAGTGTTATGACCTCTCGTGACAGGTCATAACACGTTGGCTTCGGCGACACTTGGCCTGGCGACCCGCCGTCAACTCCTCCCTCAACCCTACCGTTAATATGAGCTTTTAAGTTTTTGCGGGGATGTCTGGAATCCGTCCCTTCAAGGGTGGGTATTGTTATGACCTGTCACGCCAGGGCATATTCTGTTTTGTGTTTGTTATTATTTCTCGTTACTTTAGTAATCATTTCTGCCATGGACGCTGATTTTCTCTACCTGCCTACAGTTAGTGGTCAGGATGCTCACCTGCTCCTGATCACTAATCAGAGAGCTATTAAGAGCTGCCTTGCCCTCGACTGAGTCTTGTTCCCTCTACGTGAATGTTCGTGGTGGCTTTACGCTACCTAGGTTTAGTCTTCGCCCTACTTGCTACGCTAAGTCTCGCTAGAGCCTTAATAACCTTATACTTCACGTGCACCTCTCTGTAACATGCATTATTTTGTATCTTGGCCTCGTCTAAGAATTACATCCTCTTCTTACCTGCACTCCGCTTCCTGCCGTCCTTCTGCATCTTGGGAGAAGCGACCTTCGCAAACAAGCGACCCATTCGCACTAGTTGGAAAAGATTGTATTAAGTTGTCTTACCAAATGTATTAAACTATAATATTAATGCAGCAGGGGCCACCAAACCATGTCAGGTGTGATTATGAGTCAATGATTTCTGACACTCTAACAAGCGCTCATGTATATTTTAGACGGGAAACTTACCGCTCCGGATCAATTTACACCTTTTATCCATTTCCGCATGTTTGAGTTTGAATTGAAATAAAAGGCTTTTCTTGTAAGGTTATGAAAGTATAATGCCGGCATTGCCATGCGACATTATGTCAGGACGCAAGGTCACATGACTTTAGCTCGCAAGCCTCAAACATTGATTTATTCCTTTACCGCAGGGGTCTAAAACGTATGGCCCGAGGGCCGGATCAGGCCGGCGAACAGGTTTTATCCGGCCCGCGGGATGAGTTTGCTAAGTATAAAAATATACCTGAAATTTTGGAATGAAAGAAACTGTTGTTCTAAATGTGTCCACTGGATGTCGCAATAGCAATTCTTTGTATCTTTGTAGATGATGCTACATCATGGGATGTTATGTTGAAAAATTGTATTTAATTTTTTATTATATCATATATGTATTGTGTTTTTTTTTTTTTTTTCTCTCCTTTTCTTTGAAATTGTAATTTTACTGCCTTTTTACATCATGGCCAGGGGACTGCAGATTAATACTAGCCTTCTGGCTAATTCTGGCTTTTTTAACCATGTGTAGTAGAGATGCGCGGTTTGCGGGCACAACCGCGGAGTTCGCGGATTATCCGCGGATCGGGCGGATGAAATAAAAAAAAATTAGATTTTATCCGCGGGTCGGGTCGGGCGGTTGAAATAAAAAAAAAAAAGATTTTAAATAGATTCAGGCGGGTGGCAGTTAAACCAATTCGGAAATATATATACATAGTTAAATGTTGTTACCCACATACGAAAAACGAGCAGGCACCTGCAGCATATGCCACAACAGAAGAAAAAAAAAAGAAGATATGGACACTTTTACGGAGCGGAGAAGGGACGCCTCGCCGGGGTCCGGTACCGAGGCCCCTTCCCCCGAGAGGGCCCCACCGGGAGCCGTAGCTGAGGCGATCCGCGAGAAGGGCCCGACGCACGTCCAGGGTCACCACCGCGCCCACCGCACCGACACCCCGCCTCGTCCGCCTTCGCCGCGGCCGGCGTCACGCGCAGCAGGAAAGCAGTTTACCTGCCCGCCACCCCCGTGGCCGGGGGCTCGTAACAGGGGTCACTCCGCGCGCTCCGCCCGCGCAGCTTACCTGCCCGCCACCCCTGTTGCCGGGGGCGCGTAACAGGGGTCACTCCGCGCGCAGTGCGCTCACGAAAGGGGTGGGGCTCACCCTGGTTGATATAGACAGCAGGACGTTGGCCATGGAAGTCGGAACCCGCTAAGGAGTGTGTAACAACCCACCTGCCGAATCAACTAGCCCTGAAAATGGATGGCGCTGGAGCGTCGGGCCCATACCCGGCCGTCGCCGGCAGCGAGACGCGCTTGGAGGTGCGCTCAGCGCGGCTCCCATATGATTGCGCACTGGTGTGCGTCTGGGCCGTGACAGCGTGGCACGCGAATGTCTGTGCTGCATTGGATCAGTCTCCTTTCTTTAACAGGCAAAAGCTTTATAACCTCACTAATGCCTTGCATCGTCTATATTAGATATATAACAACGGGCGGGTGCGGGCGGATGCGGTTCTGATTAAATGTTAGGTCGGGTGGATGGCGGATGGTTGACGACTTTCTGATGCGGTTGCGGATGAAATAATTGCCTATCCGCGCATCTCTAATGTGTAGTCATGTGTTTTAGGAAATTGCATTGTCCCCTTTGAAATAAACTAATCTTAATCTTAAACATATGATTACAATAAACCACATGATGTTAGTACATCAGTCGAGGGAAAGAATCAAGCTACATAACATAACATACTGTAATTTAGATTTGATATAATATTTTTATCTTGAACATTATCACATAATTTATTCAGAAAATATAAATAACGACAAATAAAGTATATATACTATTAACCCATCCATCCATCCATCAACTTCCGCTTATCTGAGGTCGGGTCGCGGGGGCAGCAGCCTAAGCAGGGAAGCCCAGACTTCCCTCTCCCCAGCCACTTGGTTCAGCTCTTCTCGGGGGATCCCGAGGCATTTCCAGGCCAGCCGGGAGACATAGTCTTCCCAACGTGTCCTGGGTATTCCCCGTGGCCTCCTACCGGTCGGACGTGCCCGAAACACCTCCCGAGGGAGGCGCTCGGGTGGCATCCTGACCAGATGCCCGAACCACCTCATCTGGCTCCTCTCGATGTGGAGGAGCAGCGGCTTTAGTTTGAGTTCCTCCCGAGTGACAGAGCTTCTCACCCTATCTCTAAGGGAGAGCCCCGCCACCCGGCGGAGGAAGCTCATTTCCGCCGCTTGTACCCATGACCTTGTCCTTTCGGTCATAACCCAAAGCTCATGACCATAGGTGAGGATGGGAACGTAGATTGACCGGTAAATTGAAAGCTTTGCCTTCCGGCTCAGCTCCTTCTTCACCACAACGGATCGATACAGCGTCCGCATTACTGAAGACGCCGCACCGATCCGCCTGTCGATCTCACGATCCACTCTTCCCTCACTCGTGAACAAGACCCAGAGGTACTTGAACTCCTCCACTTGGGGCAAGATCTCCTCCCCAACTCGGAGATGTCACTCTACCCTTATCCGGGCGAGAACCATGGACCCGTACTTGGAGGTGCTGATTCTCATCCCAGTCGCTTCACACTCGGCTGCGAACCGATCCAGTGAGAGCCGAAGATCTTGGCCAGATGAAGCCATCAGGACCACGTCATCTGCAAAAAGCAGAGACTATACTATTAACCACAACAGGTGATTTAAAAAAAAACAACAACACAACAACATTATGATTTGTACAATTTCAGAATGTGCTTATTCTCATACTTGCCAACCCTCCCGGATTTTCCGGGAGACTCCCGAAATTCAGCGCCTCTCCCGAAAACCTCCCGGGACAAATTTTCTCCCGAAATTCAGGCCGAGCTGGAGGCCACGCCCCCTCCAGCTCCATGCGGACCTGACTTGTTTTCATGTCCGCTTTCCCACAATATAAACAGCGTGCATGCCCAATCACGTTATAACTGTAGAATGATCGAAGGCGAGTTCTTGGTTTCTTATGTGGGTTTATTGTTAGTCAGTTTAATTAACGTCCTCCCAGCGCGGTAACAACACACAACAGCAGTCACGTTTTCGTCTACCGTAAAGCAGTTTGTCTGCCGTAAACAGTAATGTTGTGACACTCTTAAACAGGACAAAACTGCCATATACTGTACATGCATATGTGACAATAACATCTACGGCTTTTAGAGAGTGCAGTGCACAACAGCGCACACAACAAGGAGACGAAGCCGACGACGAGTAAGATGAAGAAATACGCTTGTAAGTTCCAAGCCGCAGCTGCGATTGGACCTGGATAGCCTCTGGGAAGAAGTAGTGGACTACCAAGTGCTTGGCAGTGAAGATCTTCCTCAGGAAGCAAAGATTGACCAGTTTTGGGCCATGCTAGGTCGAGATGGAAGATTCCAGACTCTAGTGCATTTGATGAAAGCAGAGAGGGTGTTCAGCATGGTTAGAAAAATAGTGACAGAGAATAGAACAAGGATGGACAATTCAACCCTTAACTCAACAATGAGTAGATGAGTGTTATGTGTGTGTATATGTGTAAATAAATGAACACTGAAAGTCAAGTATTTCTTATATATATATACTGTATATATATATATATGAAATACTTGACTTGGGAATTCTATCTATAAATATATTCCTCCCCTCTTAACCACGCCCCCAACCACACCCCCCGCCCCACCCCGACCACGCCCCCCTACCCCCCACCTCCCGAAATCGGAGGTCTCAAGGTTGGCAAGTATGCTTATTCTATTTTAAACGAAGAAAACAATCTGAAGTTGTCTTTATTTTTAAGTTATCGTGCCGTGATTTTACCAGTCCAACCCACTTGGGAGTAGATTTTTCTCCATGTGGCCCTCCCATCTAAAATGAGTTTGACACCCCTGCTTTACCGCATATCAAAGCTGAGCGTCACAGACAAACAGTAGTATTACTTTAATATACCATGTTACACAACGTCCTGTGGTCCTTCAAATATGTTCTTTTAACACCACATAAAAAGTTCAACGCAAGTTTCAAGTAGGTCGAGGCTTCCCTTTGAAACAGTTGACTGCGGTTTGCATCACGTCGGTTTGCTTTGCTGGGATTCTTATAGATGATGGGCGCCATCAATGCCGAATTTACACATCAGAGACACTCTCTGGACTTCTTCACCAAAAACATCTCAACTGGGTCGATATGGGACGTGTACCAATAAAGTTTCCACTTTCATGAATTTGCAATCGTCTTTATTACTGCACAGTTTTGTAGCTGATGTCTGTGCTTTGAACATGTTGCTGTTTACACTAATGGACTGGTGTTACCTGAACGTTACGCTATGGCATGTGCCATGTAGACTAACCAATGACTAAAGACAGACTAGTCAAAAAATTACTACTGGCACCTCTAAAGTATGGACGGTATATCTGAAGACTAGTGGACAAATCAGTGATTGGCATAAACACTAACCATTGAATGTACTGGTTGACAATTTTGGATAACCAATAGCCGAATAAAGACTGATTGACAAATCAGCGATGTTATCTACAAAGATTTGACATGCAAACTGACCAATGACTATATAAAACAGCTCAACAAATCAGCAAAATGACTGACATGTAGACGAGAAAATGAACTTATGAAAACTGGTCAACCAATTAGTGGTCCTGAAGTTTGAGCTGGAGACTAGCTAATGAATATATGTAGACAAGATGACAAATTAGTGCAATGACTGTAACAAATGACCAAACTACAACAAATCACTTCTGCTCCTCTTGGCATATCAGCGAAATGACTTACATGTAGGCTAAGTAATGAGCCTATGAAGACTGGTGGACAAATTAGTGGAATAACTGACTTAGAGACAAACCAACGACATATGAAGACTGGCAGACAAGCTAGTTGAATGACTGACAAGTAGATCAAACAATGACTGTATGAAGACTGGTGGACATATTAGTGAAATGATTGACATGTAGACTAACCAATAACTAAATGAAGACTGGTGGAAAATGTAGTGGAATGATGGACTTGTGGACTAACCAATGACCAATTGAAGACTAGTCAGCGAGTCAGTGGTGCTCCCTGTTAAAATTGACAGTTTTACTAACCAATGACCAAATGAAGACTTGTGAACAATACAAGGAATGATTGACATGTAGACTCACCAATGACCATGTGAAAGACTGGTGGACAATTTAGTGAAATGACTGACTTGTAGACTAAACAATGACCGTATAAAGACTGGTAGACACTTTAGTGAAATTACTGACATGTAGACAGACTAACCAAAGACCATATGAAGACTGGTGGACAACTCAGTGGAATGACTGACTTGTAAACTAACTAATGACCGTATACAGACGGTTGGATAATTTAGTGAAACTACTGACATGTGGACTAATCAACGACCAAATGAAGACTGATAGACAACTTAGGAAAATTACTAAGATTATCCAATGACTATATGAAAACTGGTGGATGAATAAGTTGAGTGACTGACATGTAGACTAACCAATGACCAATTCATACTAGTCAACAAGTCAGTGTTGCTGCCTGTCAAGATTGACTTGAAGACTAACCAATGATCAAATGAAGACTGGTGGACAGATTAGTGGAATGACTGACTTGTAGACTAACCAATGGCCATTTGAAGACTAGTCAACAAAGTAGTGGTGCTGCCTGTCAAAATGTAGACTAACCAATTACCTAATGAAGACTGGTGGATAAATTAGTGGAGTGACTGATTTGTAGAGTAACCAAGTACTGAATGAAGACAAATCACTGAATCTGCCTGTAAACATGGACTTGTAGACTAACCTGCGGCAAAAGGAAGACTGGTTGATAAATCACTAGTATTGCACATGAAGACTGACCAATGACTATATGAAGACCG